>NW_009705108.1:83608-89297 GCF_000703405.1 Apaloderma vittatum
CGTGGCTACTCCCCCCCCCACACCCCCCCGAAATTCCAGCGGGCTAGGGGGCGGCTCCCACCCTTTTCCCCATCGTTAACCCATGACTACTCACTAACAAAAAGCACCTGCCCCTGGAGTTAACAAGAAATGAAAAATATCTTCCAACCGGTTTCAACAGATGAAAATAGAATTACACATTTTTGGTTATATACTGTAACCCAGGACATCAAGTTAGTGCTATTAAGTGTTCACAATCAACCACAAACACAATTAACTATTCTAGATGGTTTTAAACATTTTTCAGTAAGACATCACTGTCCTATTACATTCTGTTTATGCTAGTTGATTAACCATTTACTTCAAATACCTATTAGTCCTGTGACCTACTGAATAAGGAATCTGCCTTGACTCAGGAGTTTGGGTCCACGAATCTTACTCAGTGGGTGACTTTCCTTTTCTCTGATTCAGTTTCTTCAGATATAAAAGAGGGATAATGATAATGACCTCCTTAGTAATGCCATTAGGGATTTACTAATAAGCTAATTATTATTGGGGAATAAAACTTTATGTGAGGAACCATTTATTAAAGCATCCCCATGGCTTATTCACACTCCATAAGCAATTTATGAATGAAGCCTTGGAAGGTCAATGAAAACTGCACCAGCGCTAAAGCAGCAAAGATCCAGAGCTCACGGACACATCTTCAGCAAATAGGTGTGTATCAAGGCATTGACATGCACAAATTCTTTGCAGTTATTCATTGTTATGTCCCTCCTCAACCTTCCTCAGCTGGTGCTTTCACTGAAGGAGGAGGAGGTGGGGAGTACTTCTTTAGCCCTTTGGTACAAAAGCATGAGATTCTTCCATGTTCAACCATGTTACCAGATGATTGACAAGCACTTCCCCTGCAGCTGTTTGTGCAGCATTACACCCATCAGTAACAACAGAAAGAATGAGAAGGAACTGTGTTTGGAACTAGGGTATTGGGTGCAGATGAAGGGAGCTCCCTCATATGGCCTGGAGCACCTTTTAATCCATGACAGTGGTTAAGAGCATACAAAAATCTCATCTCTTCTTCCACCTTACTGAGCTTCCACATGGACACTGTGAAATGTTACTAACTTATTTCTTCTTTTCCCTTCTGTCTAGTAACCTCTTTCTCTATAGGCTCTCTTAGTCACACATTCCCACTTAAGCTTCTGCAGAGCACTTGGCTTGCTCAGCTGCAAAATTTGCTTGGACTGCAAAACTTCAAGATCTGACTGAGTGCCAAATGTGGCTCTTTGGCTCCTACCATCCCCTCAAATGAGGATTTTAGTCTCGATGTTCATTCCTAAAAATAGGAATTAATCACTGGAAATTACAGTAAGGTTGCAGACTGAAAAAACATTTGAAGCTGTTTTCTTCTAGAGTTCAGCTTTTTGAACTATCCAGAAAGGACTCTAAAGAGTGTCCAGTCATGTGCTGTGATGACTGTGGATAGAGCATGAATATACGGATATAGCAAATAAATGAAAAACGGAGTACAAGTAGAAGGAGAATCATTACGTGTCTTGGGCAACAACACATCAAATGCTTAGTTCATAGCTAGGCAAGATGTCTGGGGGTACTGTAGGCCTGTTCTCATCTAAATTTCTTGCTCAACTGCAGTCTTGTGTTGACTATACTATGCCTTAAATAACAGTACTTGGAGGCTGTTACACATGTCTGTGCATGGCAGGTCTCCTTAGTATCATTCTAGGGGCTTTTCAAAATGGTGAGTGCAGGCTGGATAGAGACAGGGAGGTACTGGGAAACAAATCCTGCTGAAAAACTTTCTTGCACAAAAAAAAATATATATATATATAAAAGTCTTATTTCTTCTAATTCTACAGTCATCTCTTCCTGTTCATTTAATGGTAGTCATGGTCAAGGACTCCAGCTGACAAAAAATTATACAGCTGCAGCAATGAATAAAGCAGTGCCAATCACCAAAGGTTGTAGTCTCAGGTCATTCACGCTAAAGATGTTTGCTACATAAGGAACAAACACTTGTAGTCCGATAACTGATGCATGAGTGTATGAAAGATGCTAGATCATAGGTTTCATCCATCTCTGTCTTACAGCCAAAGGTCAGGATCAAACTTCATGTCATAATGAGCGGAACAGGAGAGAGAAATCAAATGAAGTCAATGTTCTTATGTTTTAAGTACTGAGTGAAGAACAACACTTTCTTAGCTAGAGCAGGATAAAAGGATGTCAAGGGAAGAAGAAATCTGAGCTCAGTGAGGATCAGTCTGCACTTGGTGAACTAACTCTTCCCACCATCTTGTTCCTGGCCTTTCTTTTCATAGCCAAAAACATTATCTCAAATTGAATCTTCACAAAGTGAAATCTATACTGTCAGTTCGTAGGAATGATGAAGGTCTAGCATCAGTGGAAAGTGGCTCAGATGAAACCCTGATTCACTTCAAAGTTCATATGTATTGAAAAGAAACCGACCCTCATCTTCACTGTAAAACACTGGCCTTTTAGAGCTTGGTGGTATGAGAAATGGCAATAAGGGTCTGGCTTTTCACAGAGCCCATATGCTTCAAGTTCTTCAAAGCCAAGCAGACTGCTTAGTGGGAATGGCACTTTGAAGAAGAGGTAGTTGGGCAGCATGCAGCCAGGTTAGCTTTTTAGCTGAGTCCCGGATAACTTTTTCTCAGCAAAGAAAAGAAAGGCTCTGATTCTCCTTCCATTTACACTAATCTAAATAACGTGGACTGTGCAAGTCAGTGAAGAGAATCCAGCTTAGATGAAAGAATGAGCTGGTCCAGAAAGAGAGAGAAAATTCATCATCCTGAACCTCTGCTCTGAAAATACTTCTGCTATTACAGACGTCTCGTAGAAAGCCCCTGGCAGCATGTAATTTAAATCCAATTGGGCCTAAGTAAGGACTGTTGTAAGAAACACAACTGCCGCCTTCTTCAGCTCACTGATGTGGTGAGCCCTTGTTGCATTCTGTCAGGAGTCCCTGCAGCACTCATGGTGAATGACTGGAGAGGGATGTCTCATGCAAACTTACAAGACAAATTACACTAAAAATTAAAAGTAAAAAAGCAAACAGCTCGACTGGGACTTGAAAGAATAATAGCGACACTGTGCTTTTCACTCACAGCTTAAGTTCTTATGGCTGAGTGGCTGCTGGAAATACTAAGGGTTTGATTTGGCAAATCTCTCACATGCAGAATCCCTGGGAGTTAGGACCACTCTGTCCTAACTGTGCTATTCTTACCTCCTCTTTTCACTCATTTTTTCTTCCCTCTTATGTTCCGACAGCATATGTGAGCAAGTACCAGCTGGCATTTTTCCCCATGATAGGTGCTTATATGACACAAAAACTTGAATGAAAATGTAAATTCCCCAAAGCTGGAAGTCTTACTCAGGTTCCCATCCAGGGCCCATTTCCCCTGAATGAACTGTTTTTCTGTGCTTTGTAGTCTGTAGCCAGTTACTCAGTGGTTTCTGCTTGAAGGTTTCCTGTCTTGGGGAAATTACCTTTGGATATCCATGGACTTAGTCATGCATTCTTTTGGGCATGCATAGTTTTCTCATGCTGTATTTACACTGTGCTAACCATGGTAAAGCTGGAGCCTCTGGTCTCTGCCGCAGTACACATCATTAATAACACTGAACTCTCAAATCAGTTGCTAAGAAGGTAGGGCTTCCATGGCTATGGGTGCTTAAACCAGTGACCCTTCAAGAACTGGCATCATCTCTCTGGCAGGGGCCAGGGCCAGGGGCTGTAACGCATAACTCATTTGCTAATGTAACCCCAGGGGATATACTGGATCCCAGCTTTCTGCCTGCCACAGGGTGAACACATCCTTCTGTGCAGAACCAACCAGGCAATCAAATGTTGATATAACTTATAATCAGACCTTCAAGAAATGCATGTCCAAAACCATTAGTAAAGCCTCCATCCTATCTCATTCCTTCCACTTTTTTTGCTGTCCTCCTGCCCTTCAGCTATGGTGACCCAGGGAGACAGAACTGAAAAGCCACCCAGAGCCATGTCCTGCACAGACAGGCAGGGTTGGCAGCATGCATGTCCTAGCCTGTTCCGTACTGATGTACTGCTATGATGAAACCCTGCATCTCTGGCCCTTTTGGGCCTAATTTCACAGGAGGTCTTGATTGGGGGATGATATGGTACTAACGTAAGGTTTGATTAGCTGTTCCCTAGGGTCTTTTAACCTGAACAGCCATCAAAGCCACATGTAGCTTTCCAGAAAACACACCCATCCTCACGCCAGTGATGGTTATCCTCATTCCTCAAAACATTTTGCTGGTGTTTGGTGAGAGGAAGAACATTCCAGGTGCCCAGCTCCCCTTATCAGGTCCAGCCCCATCCTTCACGGTCCTGTGTGCACGTGTTTCCCCTCAGCTCAGTGTCAGAATTGCCATCACCGTTAGCAAACTCTGCACCAGATAGACACTGAGGCCTTCCCCGCTTATTTTTGGGTGCTTACAAAATCATAGAATCATAGAATGGCCTAGGTTGGAAGGGACCTTAGAGATCATTTAATCCAACCTGCCTGTCATGGGCGGGGACGCCACCTCTCGACTAGACCAGGCAACACATGGGGACTGAGCAGGAATCGAACCCGTGACCTCAGTGTTGTCATTGTTCAAGAGCATCGTGCTCAAAATGTCTCTCTGGACTTAAAAAACTAGATTAGCCTAGCATTTCTTTTATTTAAAGACCAGACCTCAAGACTTCTATCTGTGCTGATAACATACCCTGTGCTAATTTCAGAAGCACAGAAACTGTGCTAGTTTCAGGGGGACTCCTCTGTGCTAATGAATGTATCAGTGTCTAGCTGAAGGTTTTTAGTCTTCAGAAACTGCCTGCAGCAAAGTCCCTGTGCTCTGTCCTTCCCATGATCCTCCTCTTTCTGAAGGAGAGAAGCTGTCCTCTACCCATAGGATCCTGCTGTAGCTCCTCCAGTCATGGACACTTCTGCAAGAGAAGCTGGTCATGAAAATCACCTTGTCTATCTTCTTGCCACCATGTACCTGAGAATCCTGTCTTGTATGAAATCCAAGGTCCTAATGTAACTCTAGGTTAAAGTCATAAAGGATTTTTTCACGCTGGTGACTAAGCATTCATCAGACAATGAAATGATGCTAGGAGAAAGTGAGTGTAGGATCTACCCTTATTTTAAAATTCAATTAGCAGCACAACCATGATGAATAGCCCTGTGGTTATGTAGATTTAGTGAAGTCATTAAGATCTCAGATTACATGTGATGCTATTTCCCCTCACTCTCTCTTTTGCTGCCCCCAGCAATCCTGCCTGTTTTCAGCCTATCACAATACAAACGGAAACAAATCACCAGGGGTTAAACAGCCTCAATTGGATTACAGTCACACTGTTCAGAAAATAGAGTATTGCCGGTAATTGCATTCCATTGAATAAATATCTCTACATTAGTTTACATCACATTAGTATTCTGACAATGATTATTCTCATTGTAATTTGCCTGTCCAAGAATAAGTGTAACACAGAGCTCAGAATCCAAACAATTGATGTGTTCTGAGTGCTGGTATTCGTTTTAAAGATTAAACAGCATCCTGGTTCAACATTAATAAAATCTTAGACCAAAAAATTCCCAGACCTTTCTTTCAGTCTTGCTGAAGAGTTAAGTCAAATAACTCAAGCCCCAAACTTGTTCCTGCT
>NW_009705108.1:89312-94314 GCF_000703405.1 Apaloderma vittatum
TAATCTTTCTTGCTTCAGGGCTCTCAAAATTTCTTTTATTTATATCACAGTTGCTTCCTAAATTTGCCAGTCCCAAAATATTTTTGGATAGTCTGAGATGCTTATTTTGATATCAAAAAAATCCTGTCTAAAATGGGGCTGGCACAGTTAGGGATAAATAACTGATCACTTCCAGCTTCTAGATAACAGCTTGTTTTACCCTTGATCACTTCCAGCTTCTAGATAACAGCTTGTCTTAGAAGTCCCATACTTCCCTCCCCACCAGATAGATTTACTGCAGCCACTGACCGCAGTTTCCAAGAAGTTCACTGAGATGATCATCAACCACTTTGATTTTGTTCAGCACCTGCTGTTCTTCACTTTCTCAGGAAAAATGCCCTGACAGGCAGATAAAAAAGGATATAAAACAATAAAGGCAAAGAGCAGTTTAGCCAGGCACTTCTCTAACCTTCATGAGGTCATGGGAGACACATCTGAAATTTCTTGGGTTTTTTGTTCCCCCGGCTGACTTTGTCTCTGAGAACTGTGACGTTGCCCAGGGGAGTTTAAGGACCTCCAGCTCAGTGGGCTGGCTGTCTACCAACCAAAAGCATCACCAACACAGTTCATGGGCCAGCTAAGAAGATAAGAGAAGGCAAAGGGAAACACTGACAGATAGACAGAACATCACTTCATTCCTTGCTGTCAGGCTCAAGAAGAGCCACACTACCTCAGCAAGCATGTTTCTTAATGCAGCCCATAGTCCTTCCTTGAAAGAAATACCCATTGGCTCCATATCTTACACTGGGCATTTGTACTAATTATTCCTTTCCCTTGCCACAAGTCCAGTAATTAAAAATGTCCCAGGAGAACTACATCACGCGTTTCTCTCAGCCACTGAGCAGCAGCACAAGCTATAAATGACATAAAGATGCAAGAGTACTGTGCAACTGTCCAAAGTGCCGATCTCATCTGACACATTAGAATGTTCTAGGCACTGATATTCCGATATTTCCAGGAGAATATCTTACTGATGCTGACTTCTTATGGCACTACTTTGCATGGAAGAAAAAAGATTTGGAAGAGATGTCACCTTTCTTTCAAAAAGAAAAGAAACAAAGACTGTGGGGGCAAAGAAGAGGGGACTGACATGAAAGAACAGAAGTGAGTATGATGAGCAAGACATGAATTAGATGCACTTGCATAAGTATAAAGTTGAGAAACTGGTCACTGTTTACAATTGGAATGTAATATTTGAATAAGGCTATCAATAATGGATAGCCGCTGGGAGGCAAAACTTACCATGGCTGGCATTTTCCAAAGAATTATGGGACCTCGGAGTCCAATTTCCACAGGCCTCCAGCCTGTAATCTTGTTGATATATCACTTCCATATGTAGGACTTGATGCTAAATATTGAGAACAACCCACATTTTACTGCCAGTACCAAGTGCATAAGAGGGGAACAAAGCACGCTGCAAAACCTATTATAAAACTGGAAACTGAGAGCAGTACAGGGCTGCACAAGACAAAATAGAACAAGGAACCTGGCACTTTGGTTCTTTTCTTCACAGCTGACGCTATATATGCCAACAACAGAAAGGGGCTGTAGGCAGTGACATGGGACAGTGTTGTGCAATTGCTTTCAGCAGTTTCTTATTCTGGTGTCCCTGGTGGAAAGACCCTGCAAAAATATTGCTATTTGTTGGTATCATGCATGATCTGAGAAAGTCGGAGGGAAGAGGGACAGACAGAAGCCATCACAATAGGCTCCACCTAGGCACAGGCACCACAACAGCCCTTTTGCACTACACGTCATGGTGTTTGGAATCTGTTAGGCACAGTGAGGACTATCTAAGGGGACTAAGGTCGGTATGCTAATGATGATGCTGCCTGAGGCATCAGTACCACACCCTTGAACTTTTGAATATCACAGAAACACAGAATCCAATATTTATTGCACAATTTCATTGTAAATCATAGAATCATAGAATCACAGAACCATAGAATATTAGGGACCTCCAGAGATCATCTAGTCCAACCCTCCTGCCAGAGCAGGATCCCCTAGGGCAGCCACATGGGAACGCATCCAGGTGGGTTTTGAAAGTCTCCAGAGAAGCTGCTTAGGAGGATGCTGTGGGAGACAGTGTCAAATGCTTTACTGAAATCCAGACAAACCACATCCACTGCACAGCTATCATCTATCCAACTGGTTATGTCATCATAAAAGGCTATCAGGCTGGTCAAACATGACTTCCAGAAAGAGCAGTCTCACAATCTCTGTGAGCCCCAGCAGAAGACTCCTCTCTTCATTTAAACAAACGGCTTAAAAAAACCCTACAGAAGTAATTCCACCGATCTACTTCTGCTGAAACCTAGCACAAGTCAGCCCAGTGATGATAAGCTGGGGCCATGCTTCCCAGAACGGGGGATAATGCAGCACTAATTCATCCTGGGTTTTAAAGGGGAGAGCTAATAACTTTGGTCAGGAATGTACGAAAAATGAACTTAGGGCACTGACCCAAGACACAGCAATTTGAAAGCTGAAGGAGAGATAAACACAACCTATTACATGGCATCAGCCTTTAACTATAGCAAGAATGCTGATATCTGACATCTGAGTCTTGGCTCAGTAGCTACAGATATAATAAAACCACCATGTGCAATTAGACACAATCTGTTACGTGTATTTCATAATAAGGCCAGAAATACCACAGCATGGTTACTGATTTCATTCACAAACTACAAGCACAATCTTTTCAGGTCGCAATTAAGGTCATTGTCTAGCAACAGCAAAAAATCTTCTGTTTCCTGATAGGTATTTACCATCTTCCTAAGGTTCAGTTAATTAGTCAGCTTTTATTTTGCTTATGACATTAACCTTGGGGCAATAAACAACACAAAAATGAAGTGAGAAAAAATTTCTGTTCCAGAAAAGCAAAACCTTTACATCTGAACATGGTGCATTTTTTCATTAGTATGCAAAAATAAATCACATTTTATTTTTTTACTGAGACACAGTAGCTGTTTTTGCTATCTGCATTTAAAACAGCTTAACCCCCCAATGTGTTTCTGGTAAGTACTGTTGGTTTTTTGTTGTTTTTTTTTCCCATATCAGGTACAAATATAAAAAATTAGATCTGAACTCTCCTTCTACAAAACCATTATTAAAAACATATGCAAAACTGATCCTACTTGGAAGCACAATTTACTTGAAGCACCTTTGCTCTACTTGGCTAAAGAAGGAATAATGATCCACGTGCTGGTTTTTAAGCCATTTCTAAGAAACAAATACCTTAATCTTAGCAACAACAGGGTCTGGTATTTCCAACTACAAGCATTTAACAGAGAAAGCTTTTTGGAAAAGTTAAAACCTAAGCAATAAACTTTTCAAAGCCTCTTTTGTAGAATGAACAAGGCTAGCTTCAGGAAAGCTAGAGGACCCCAGACACGCATGGCACTCAGTGACTTCATTCCAGCATGGAAGATGCCACCCCACTGCCCGTTCTCACAGCAGTACCACAGAGACCACACTCCCTTCAGAGCAAAGGTATCACTGTCTTGCTTAAAAGAGTAGTGCCTTCTCACAATCATGTTTAGATTGGTAAAGAATGGGGGCAACCTCTGGCCTTAAGCTATGCATTTATTTGGGATTCATAATGCATATCTTTCATAAGAACTGATGCCTTAGTCATTTTAGTACTGTTCTGAGCTTGGGTTTTGGGCTTCAGCTCATCAGCACTAATATGTCAGAATTGCTAATGGGAAAGGGAATTCATGAAACCCTTGATGGGAAGAAGAGCATCACTCCTGAAGCCTGTCAGTCCCTTCATGGGGCAGTGACAAGGTCCCTTGGGTACTGCAAAGTAACTAAAAGGGTACTATTCATCATAGATATAGTACACACAGTCCTATGAGGTACTTGGGTGGGAGCAGAATCAGAGATGCAGTTTTGTGACTTGTCATCAGTTCAGATGACCCAGTGTAGCTGCATTAAAAAAAAAAAAAAAAGTTTTTCTTAGGCATCCATAGACAGAGACATTTCCAGGCAGAAGAGTATTTCTGCTTTGAAGTCCAGGAAAATCAGAACTTAAATATTTAGGCAAGGAGACCCTCAAGGGGTTTTATCTCTTCAAGAAGTTTCAAATTGAGCATAAGATTTTATCTAGTTCTTACTGAAGCAGACTCAAAGATGGAGTTGAAAGAAGTTGTAAATTTAATTAATTTGATCTAGTAAACATTATTAATAAGGAGATCTACTGTGTCCTGTCAGAATCACAGAATCATAACTTGGACTGAACGAGACATGCAGAGGTCATCTAATTCAACACTCTGGACAAAGCCAGTCTACTTAAATCAGATTGCCCTGGGATTTTTCCAGTCCAGTCTTTAACATATACAAAGGTGGAGATTACACAGTGTCTCTGGGAGGGATCACTTCACTGGACCTGCTGGTTATGCTTTTGTTAATACAGCCCAGGATGTAGCTGGCCTCAGAAGGACAGGCATGAAACATGACTATTATCTGGCTTTAATTAATCAGCACTGGAAACCTAGAACTGGCAAAGTTTCCCTTCAACAGTTACAAAATAAGGTGCAACTGAGACTCTAAAAGGCCATAAATCGTCCAGAGTTCCTCATAGAGGAGAAGTGAAATGAAAAAGTAAAAATAAAAATTGAGTGATTTTTCACAAGACTTTTCAATCTTACTGATTTTCACTAATACACAAAACTGTTCTGTGTGAAACAGTCATGGAGATACTTCTTAAGGGGATCCAAAATCAGATTAATTTCTCTTTTTTCCTGTTGCAACCAAGACACAGTTCATGACATCTTATCCTGAAGACATTACCTTTGGATTTTATTGTTAGACCTTTGAACAAATAAATGACACAAGCAAAATAAGTGTCCTGATCCTGATTAGGTACTCTTAGAATCAGTAGACTGCAAATGCTAAAAAGGGAGAATATTTAGTAGAATTAGAGTGTTGAATCAAAGCATTTGGGAAGAGCATGATGCATACA
>NW_009705108.1:94325-94613 GCF_000703405.1 Apaloderma vittatum
CTTTCCCTCAATTTACCTATGAATTACATTTGGTTTATAACAACAAATAAAGGAAATTCCAGATGAAAAATGGGAGCTCACATCTTCCTGAGAGGACTGCCTTTATATTGCTCATTCTAATGAAAAAGCTGCACCACAAAATGGTTTTGCATTGAAATCACTTTGAATCTGAGGCAGTGGAGATTTAAGCTGATAGTTGCTGACACTTACTATAGCATGTGTTTTGGTTCCCCGGCATGGTGGCCTTGACGTTTTCCAAAAAAATAGAGTGTTAATTTTTTTCCCTAA
>NW_009705108.1:94644-102698 GCF_000703405.1 Apaloderma vittatum
TTATCTTTACCCACAGCTTTGCTGATGCTGTTATCTCTTCCATGTGGAACACTCAAATCAGAGCAAGAGAACACCACGCTGCAGAGTAAGAGCCAAGAAAAGGGATTTTGTCTGGAGCCGACAACTTTTAACATATACAGCGACTGTCTGAAATTAAATGCTGCCTGTAAGTATGAGCGTCAAGCCCAGTGTGCAGCTGGTATCACATGTGAGGATGGAAAGCATCATCAGATTGCTCTGAGTGCAGCTGAACTGAGACAAGTTCAGAGACCTGCCCTGAGCCTCCCTCCTATACTCTGACAACTGGCAGAGGAGGATGAACTGGAATAGCCAAAGGGCTTCCCTGCAGCAGCTGATGTGATTGGTCAGACTCCTGTCTAGCAGACAGCCCAGGGAAGGAAAGAGGGAAGGTAAAAGAAAGAAGAATAAAAAAAGGGAATGAAATAGCAACGAACAGCACATTTCTCACACTGTCCTTTCCCCAGTTGGAATCAACCCACATAACCAGACAGGAGAACATCTGTCTCCAGGAAGGCAAATGCATACAGCTGTCAGTCCTAACAGGTATTAAAGTCATTATTATGAGCACACACATCATTATCCAGAGAGCACTTTAAAAATCCAACCCAGCAGTGCCATCCAGCAGGCCAGAAGCTTCCTTGACAGTAGATTCTACCAGGAATATGATTTTCATCTAACTAGTTCACGGGATTGAGGGAATAACCATCTGCTCCTTGCTCTCCTCCCACAGGCACTAACAGAAAGGGCTTAGTGGAATACAAGGAAAATACTCATGCTTTCTTAAACAAGAAGCACAGTGCCATTTCCTCATGTTCATGTGCTTTCTGCAAAGGGGGAGCAATTGTTTAACACTGCAGCCACCATACCGGCTATTCATCTACAAAGCTGAGCAGGTTGTCTCAAGGGGTCTATTTAACCAAGGTAGAAGATGGTTCTTGGTTGCAGGCAGGAATGAAAAAATTCACGGGAGTGATTTCAGCCCACCTAGGCTTGGTTGGTCCTCTGCAGCTTCCGAGGTCTCAGCAGCATCATTAGTGAGTTACGGGAGAGGGATGCTTGCACATCATCTCCAGAGGTAGGCCTGGGCCTGAGTAAAGAACCTCCTGAGCACAGGGGACATCAGCTGGCTGATTCAAATTCAGACACTCCTACTTGCCTGGAAAAGCATAGCACCTACCTAGCGATTTTCCTCTCTGTCTCTGTGGGCCTTGTTAGCAGGCATTCTGAGCACCTCAGGACCTTAATGGGTTTATTTATCTTAGCAGCACTTCAGTGCAACAGGTAGAAGTAGCTTCTATTCGCAAACAGAGATCAGAGACCTGAAAGCATAGATCTTCCCATTTAATTTCTTTAGAAGGCCAAATTCATTGCTAAAGCATGGTCGGTGCTCTCAGGGGTGTCATACTGCTCTCGCTCAACCCTCCTGGGGCCTCAGTCTGCTTGGGGAGTGTGCACGAGGCTTCTTCGGACTGATGCAACCTCCACCTATGAGCTTCCCCAAGCCCTGCCTCAACAGGGCTTTGCTCCTTCAGCTTTGCTCAGCAAATCCCATTCCACAGGCGTGCTCATAACACACCCAGGGCAGATGCAGGTTCACTCTGTACATCCAATTGTGGTGAGGGCTGTGGGCAATCAGAAATTTGACATGAGGCTCAGTAGAGCCCTATGCCGAGGACAAGCTGTGCACTGTTCCCTTTCCACCCACACCCTGGGAGCCATGTTATTCCAAGGCTTTCCCCTGTGCAGGTGGCTGTGTACAAACGCCACAGCTGCTCCCACTCTGGCACTGTAGCCTCAGCAATTGAGACCAGCAAGGGGATGAGCCCTGTTCTGCTGGATTTGGAACAGGTCAAGCAGAAAGCCCTAACCATCACCTTCACAGGTGGTTTGAGGCTCTGTTTCTTTCCATTGTCTGAGGAACAAAAATATTAACCTGTTTCCCAATGAGTTAATGACAAGGTGGATTACCTGCTCAACTCCTGCTCTTCTACCCTGTCATGGACCTCAAGAGATGTTTGTGGGGAGCAGATGTGGCCAGTATTTCT
This sequence comes from Apaloderma vittatum, assembly GCF_000703405.1. Classification (NCBI taxonomy): domain Eukaryota; kingdom Metazoa; phylum Chordata; class Aves; order Trogoniformes; family Trogonidae; genus Apaloderma; species Apaloderma vittatum. The sequence goes on from NW_009705108.1 coordinate 96,711, forward strand.
GGGCCAAATCAGCAAGTTTCTAAAGGCATGATGAAGACAGCAAACCCCACAGATTCCCAGCTGTGTTATGAGTTTGTGGACGGCCATGCCTTATGACGTGATCAGCCTCATATTCTGGCACAGGCACCACTGGTGTCACAGAAGAAGTCACTTTGCCTGAAAGATCCTCTGTTCCTCCACATTTAAAACAAAGCCATGAGCACATAGTCATAAAATCTCTAGAATTATAGAATCAATCATAGAACCATGGAACATTTTGGGTTGAAAGGGACCTTAAAAATCATCTCGTTCCATCACCCTGCTATATAGACAAGGATACCTTCCACTATATCAGGTTGGTCAAAGCCTCATCCAGCCTGGCCTCGAACATTTCTGGGGATAAGGCATCCAGAACTTCTTTGGCCAACCTGTAGTCCTATCATAGATTTGCTGGAAGGAATGGTGTGTTTGCCTTGCATTACTTTTAATACTTAAATGTTTTATTAGTAGGAGAGCAATGTCTAAAGAAAAGACTTCTTCCCCTTACTGACAGCTTCTGCTCAGGTATTGCAGGAGCAATCACCTTAAGTTTCTCCACTGAATACAGCAGTCCCATCCTTTCCTGGCTGCATACTGAAGGACACACTGTGCTACCAAGGCAGCCAGCAGTCCAGTGAAGTTCCGAGATACATTAAAGGAGGAGCTTCTGTGGGAGAAACTCAATATGAGAAGGAGATGAGAGATGCAAGGGACTAGTTGTTCTCATGCTGGAAAGATGCATGTGTTGTATGTCCTTCCTTGTAAAGTTATGTTTGAAATATCGTTGCTATTTTCTGGGGGAAAAAACCAGACTGCATTTTAATTAAGCTTTCCCTGCCAAGTCAATTTGATGGCAATTCCTAAGAATCCAAGCCCCTACTGACATATGAATTACTTAATTTTCATTTGCCAGAATACACCAGTTAAAATCTCACAGATGAAGAGCTTCTTCTGAGATACAGTTTGGATACTTTACTCAAAAACTCTGCGGCTTTGGCAACTTAAGCAATTTATTTTGCCACAGATCGCATTTAGTCACAAATTACAGTGTTGAAAGTAGTTAACAGAGACATAAGTTTTCAGTGAGTTTTAGGAAAAAAAAGAGTTTGCTCATGTGATAAACGTGATAGAATTTCCTTCCTCTGTTCTTAAAATGCAGGTATCTCTTTGATCTGCAGCTCCCCTCACTTTCAAGTCTTGCATATGATGGACCATGCTACACTATATAGAACATGAAAGATCATGTTCAGAAGCATCTCTTGTTGGTGTCATCAAAATTTTACAGGCTAAATGCAGCTAAAATCTTCTTGACACCAGAGGCTTATTATGTCTCTGATGTTAGATGTTATGTCAGATGTCATGAGTCCTTAAGTTTTAGAAATAATAAGGCTCTCATGATATTTGTCAACATTTTGAGGTACATAAATTTTCTGGTTATCTGAATCCCCATATTTCTCCTGGAAACACAAGCAGAGCTAGCAAATAGTGACAGCTTCGTGCTTTTTTCACACAAAAGCCTAAACACAAGTCATGCTCCTTCCTAGGCCTTGTCCAACAGAGGTATAGCTCCAACACCACAGAAACCAAGGGGAGCTGATATCTAATACCGTCTGTGTTACACTGGTCATGCAGACTGTGTGAGACTCAATGTCTTCCTGATGAGACAGAAACAAAACTCTTCCATGAGCACATCCTAAAATCAAAACTTTCAGATGTTTCTGGTGGATCTGAACGGCTCCTGATTAAGATATTGCATGATCATGGAATGTGAATATTCATTAGAGAGGACCTCAAAGCACACTAATCTCCTTCCTGCATCTGATCTAAGAGCTGTTGTCATTCTTTTTTTTTACCCCTACTGACTGAATGGGTATTTAATGAGCCCATAGCAAGCTGAACAACTTCAGTGGGACAGAGAGCGCGACTTGCTCAAAAATAGCCTACAGCCTGGTGGCTGTCAGCACTCTCCTGGGAGGTATCGGTTCAAGTTCCTTCACTAAGATGAGAGACTTCAACCTCAGTCTTTCATACCCCAAGGAAGCAATCTGAAATATTAATGTTTTTTATTAACTGACGTGGCACCATTTCCTCTTGTGTGTGAGAAATAGCCAACCTCATTAAAGCACTTAACCTTTGGAGAGTATTAGGCTGTGTAACATGAGTGAAAGGAAGATCCATTTTCCAACAGCTGTCAGGTCGATAACTCTATGTCCTGATCCCCACCAGCTCCCTTAGGCATGCCAATTTTGGTGCCACATTTTAGGTGGAACCCCTAGCTTTACTAGAACTTGGTGCCTGACTCGAGATGCAGCGTCTGCTGGAGAACAAAGGGGCAACAAATGAGATGTTATAGTTCTGAATCCAAATTTCCTTGGTGGAATTAGCTATGGCTGTCATGGAAGGACTCTGTCCATTAAGGAGCTCTCAGAACACACACCTCCTTCAACTAAGGGCATGACTGATTTCTACAGAACTCCATGGTAGAATTTCCACAGACTTCACTAGGAAGTGGTTTATTCCTCCAGTGCCTCTAATTCGACCATGGTATTTAAGGACTCTAGTCTGCTAGGTCTATTATGCAGTAGAGTGCTTACATGACAAATGGAGCATAGTTTATTTCAGTTCTCATAAAACTCTACTGAAAAAAGAAATGGGAGCTATTAAATAATTCAAGGGTGTCATAGCCATCAGCTGCCTGAATACCTGTGCAACAAAACATGCTTACAGAATATGATACTAAACCTTGTCTAAGTAAGAAGAATTGCTCTCTAAGAAAAAAAAAAGAAACACAGAAGAAGATTCTTATACTGGATATCTTTTAATAATAATAACAATGGGAACATGTCATTTCACATCCAAGTAAGGATGAATTGTGATTTCAAATCAAGATCACCTTTTTATCTCTGGGTATGTGTGTAACCTTAAAAATTAGGTAGCATTGGAACAATATGGTGATATACCATTGGAATCATAGAATCATAGAATGGCCTAGGCTGGAAGGGACCTTAGAGATCATCTAGTCCAACCTCCCTGTCACGGGCAGGGACGCCTCTCAATTAGATCAGGCTGCTCAAGGCTCCATCCAACTTGGCCTTGAACACCTCCAGGGAGGGGGCAGCCACAACATCTCTGGGCAATTTATTCCAAAGTCTTGCCACCCTCGTACCACAAAGTATCTTTGATTAATTCTCAAAACTAGAGAGCTAAAGTTTAAAGCAACCAGAATGACCACTTCAAAGGTCCCTGGATCATGTCAGCTACGCAGTTTGATAGACTAATAAATACATCTGCTCTGTACATGGCACAGAGTCTGCAAGCCAAGAAGGAGAATTCCCTCTATGTTCTATATGCATCCATAGAATATATAGTCATGCAGCTTTGGCTTTCCAGAGAGCGCTTGATCATGGTGGGTTTTTTTCCTTAAAATTATGATTTAGAGTGTGTGTTACGTGCAATCAAAGTTCCAAGTATCTCGAATATCCTACAAGCCATGATGTAACTTACTAGAATGGTATTTTTACAACAGGAAACTGTAGCTATGTGTTGCTGCACTCAACAATAGACTGAGAGCACATGGATGTGCAAAATTTTGCTGGGAAACTGCTGGAGGACTGTGTAGAGCAGAGGGAGTGAGACGTCATGTAGATTCGCCCCTGTTTCCTTGCAGTCTTTGCAGGGACTCAGATGGGCGAGTTTCCTGGAGTGGTGCAGCCCCATATCCACACCTGGGTTTTGTCTGAGGTGGAGTTTTCACTCCAAAAGAGAATCTACAAGGAACAAACACGCAATCTGGGTGAGCAAGTGACTGGCACCTTGGAGTGACCTCAAAGCGTTACCTCACTTAAAAGTGTGGGTGTCCCTGTCGACTTCCAGAGGTGTTCAAGCATAGCTGTAACTGTGGTATCCATAGCATTCCCTTTGTGATGTGTGCACAGAGCTGAGTATGTCAAAATTGGATAACAAATGCCAGCACATGGAACAAGGGGTCATCTAACTGAGAAGCCTCCAACAGCAAGGTCAGAGGTATGTCTTCAACTCTGCCCTGCTTCAGTTTGGGCTCCCAGCTTAGTAACTGCACAACCATTCCTCCCTCCACTCCATATCCACAGACTGGATTATCTTTAGTAGATAAGTACCAAAGTCCTTTTTCCCCCCTCCAAAGCTATGCCAGAGGTCAATGCTCTCGAAAAGTGCAGTCACTGAGATAGCATGTCACTGCCCCCAGCCCTTGTGCCTGTGGAATTTAGCTGCTTTGAGGCTTAGAAGTTAAGAATGCAGTTTTAGGCATCCTAGTTTCAGGCATCAGCCCATGTGATATACAGGCACTGTAAGTTCTGTGTGGATTTTCCACCCAATGCCTTATCTGCAGGTGCAGTATGCCATTATATATGTGTTTTATGACACAGAAATACTTGCCAACGGTTTCTGATCCTAGAAAGCAGCAGACTGATCAGAGAATGTGGATTCTGAGGAGCAGTCATTGAAAGGAAACTCAAAGAGATCAAAGAGATCAAAGCAGCTGACAAGGTGCAGAAAATTAAGCATTAGGGTGAGTTGAAGCAGACAGGAAGAAATGAGAGAACAAGATAGAGAGCTGCAGATATGTGTGGATGTGCACACACACACAAGTGACTCCTCTGGGCAATACTGAGTTTCTACTCCTGCACAGACACAACTGTCCACACATTGCAGCAGATTCAAAAGCAAACTTGGCCTTCAACATCGTGCTGCCAAACCATTTTAGCTAAGAAATACAACTGATCCAAAGACAAGCATGGCACTGAGACATAGCTTCCGATATAAACGGGAGAACGTGAAAAAGTCACTTCCATGTTCAGTCTAGCTCCTCATTGTAGGGTATCCTCATCACCTTTACATGTCTATCCCTAATGACCGAAGCAATTTGACAAAGCGCCAACTACGAAGCAGCTACAGTGGAGAGGAACTGTAGAATGAAACAGACAGGGTTGAAAAACAGTATTTTGGAGATTTAGTCAACTATCCTTGGTCAAATCCTGAAGCTGGAGTACATCTATTTTGATGAATGTGAAAGGAATTTGTATGCACTGTTTGAAGCCACACCAGGACCCAAAACAAAGTGTGAACGTTGAGGGTGGGGTTTGGGGACATCCATTTCAAAAGCACACCCCAATGTGAGTTTCACTTCTCTAAAATGCTCCTGTAGACACCGTCACCAGGTGAATTTAAAACAGAAAGGTCCTGATCTGGCTGCCTGTCACCTGCTGCAATTGCTTGCAGCTACCCCCCTCCATCCCAAGCAGAGCAGAGAACGCATCTTCCCAGCTCCAGCAGCAGCAATTCTCCCCATCCCAAAGGGCAGGTCTATATTTGAAACCACAGAGGCGTATAATCTGATGGAAATAGCATTCTTTGAGTCCGTGGGCAGTGCCCAGCACCCCAGTAGCACGACATTTGTTCCTTCATTCGTTGCTGTTTAGTGAATCCTTAAAGCACGGTGTGGTTTTGGGTGTATAAATTACGAGACAGCGACAAAGGGAACACGAAACAAAATTAAAGACATTACTGCTAGCTCCCATAAATTCTCTCTGTAGTCTATTTTAACAGCATAGATTTACCAGTGCACGTTAAAATAGCACGAATAATAAACCCACCTAGTAGACTAACCAGGCATTAACGAAAGAGCAGAATATTGTTTTGTATTCTCCAGAACGCAAGAAAGAAAAGTATTCCCACCAGCTCTGATAATGCCTTTCCAGAGGGAAAGAATCATAATCTTCTATATTGAAAAAGAGAGTGATCTCTTGGAGTCGCAAAGAAAAGAAATTAATAAAACTAATTACACGCTGTGCTCATGGAGGAATCGAAGGCACTAAATCAGCCCAGGACAGGCGGGCTCTTTGATTATGCTCGTTTTACAACTTCCCTGTTATCGCTCGGGGTTCCGAGGCGGCACCTCCCGGCGCAGAGGGGCTGCGGGGCGGGCGCTTC
>NW_009705109.1:0-9645 GCF_000703405.1 Apaloderma vittatum
ATATCTTTTACATATTTTACATAAACATATATATATATTTTTCTTTATGCACCTATTTATATACATATATTTATCTACATATATTTTTATGCATATATTTATCGCTAGAGAAGCAAAACAACATTTCGTATTTAGGAGCTGCGGTGGGTTTTCTGGCTATTTGGGTGCTTTTTCAGCCAGTTGGGACAAGACCTTTCCTCAAAACAAGCTCTGGGGATGTGTAAAGTTTGTTTTTTAAATTTTTTTCCTTTTTTTCCTGTAAGTTATTATTAAATAAGGAGGGATTAGGAAATCAGGAATGTAGTTTCCAACAGGCTCCGTGTCCTTTTGACTCCAACCCAAGTGCTGTTGCCTTGACGGGACTATTTAACTCTTTTTTTTTTTTAAACGGAGAATGCCCAGCAATAGAAGAAGAAATAATGGGTTGAAGTTCGAATATAGGAATTTCCACCTCAACATGAGGAAAAACTTCTTTATTTGGGGGTGATGGAACACTGGAAAAAGCTGCCCGGAGAGATTGTGGAGTCTTCTTCTCTTGAACCTTTCCAAACCTGCCTGGACTCTTCGTTTTTGGTCGAGTCGGCTTTTGTTTTCCCTTACGACGCGTTGTAAACCAGGAGTAACTCCTAGGACCTTGCCGCTAGGAGGAGGCTGCGCCCCGTATCTCGCCACCGAGAGCTTCGTGAGCTCTTCACCCGTCTCAGACCCACTTATTTTCATCTCTAATCTCTTCTTCTACTTAAGGAAGCGCTCAAACCATTTTGTCCCGGCGAAGTAGCGCGGTTACAACCTTTTGGAACGACGCTAAGACCATTTAGGAGTAATCTCGTTGAGTCTTGCGGGGAGGAAGGCTTGACAGCTGGAGCCCCGCAGGGGAGGGAACTTAAGCAGCAAAAAAATTGCTTCCACTTTCCGTCGTTAAATCCTGATAGGCTTAGGAGGAGAAAATAAAAGCGATTCGTTTCATGGAACAAGAAACAAGTTGAGGCGGAGAAGAAGAGACGCGGCCTTGCCAAGGAGCCCGAATGAAAGTTTCAGCCGGCCGAGATGAGCGGAAAATTCAACTTTTTTCCTAGTAGAGAAAGAGAAAATCATATATTTGTCCTTAGAATTTAGTGGCGTTGTTTTGGCCATTAAACTCGGTGACTGTAAGGTTTTTTTTTCCTCTTTTTTTTAAATTTTCAAACTCATTCCTTCTCTTCTTTCACACCATAATGAAGAAAGATGCTGCTTAACTGCTAAATCTCTGTCTCAGTTGCTTTGGAACCAGGTATATTGAACGTGGCTTGAGCACAGCCTCCTGTAGGGTGGTAGGATGCTAAAATTCCGAAAAACTTCCCAAATACCTGCTCGTCTTCCTCGCTTGGGCCCTCCAGTTCCCACACTGCTGAAACACGATGTGAATTTTCAAAGGAAACGACGAGGAAATAAATATTTGCCGGACTAATTCTTCCCTTTCTACTTTTAGAACTAGGAGAATCGCAGAACGGAACGCTCTGCCCTGATTTATTTTAAAGGTAGCGATGAAGGCATCACGGCTCGGACACTTCAGATGTATAAAGCGGTTTCGTTTTTTACTCGCTTGCTTAATTTTAGGCTGCTTGGACTCAACAAAGGATCTCTGAAGCGACACTTTTTGCAGGAGGAGAGCGTAAAACAGCGCCGGGACAAATGAAGAATTTCAACCCGAAGCCGCGCTGCTTTATTTTGCTCCTCCTTGCCTTCCAGAACAACAGCTTCTCAAGAATTCAGGTCAACGACAGCTTAGAATTTGGCTAAGAAGGGGATTTTAATGTGGCAAACAGGCTGTAGGAAATACCCAAACAGAGGTATTATTTTAAAAGCTTTCCAAGTTTTAATTTTTCACGTCGTCCGATGACATTTTTTTCCCAGTTTAGCCTTTTCCATTCGCTTTTGGTTTATATTCTCGTTCCCCGTGTTCATATTTTCTCTTTGAGCTTCTGTCCAGCTCTGACAATTACAAAAATGACCCGATTTGTGATAAACGAAATTGTCAGAATTGAGAAAATCTTTTGATAACCTTGTTTATAAGAATTTTTTGGCTAGGCTGTACAGATAAAAGGCACCGGGGTGCTGAAATGATGCGGAGCCGAGGCCTCGTGGTTTGGGTTTTTCTTTGCGCCCTAGTGCTTATCGGCAACGATCCCCAGAGCGATTTCTCTGGGAAAAAAAGTTAAATAATTTCACATCTCTGCCGACCAAGGGCTGGGGAATAAACCCGGGAGCTCCGTGTTTAATGACATATAAATCCCCATCATATACAAGAAAACCTGCTCGAACTGACGGAGCGGAGTAGCTGCAGGGAAAAAAAGGGACAATTGGGAGAAAATATGAGGGAAAATCTCGTTTTACCCTCTCCTGGATGGAGCAGTTACACCCATGATACGGTGTCTTCAGCGGTTAAAGGCAGGGGTGGTATTAAATACAGATTATAGAGCGTAAGGCGGCAAAGACAAAATCATTTCTACGAGACTCTGACCGCCACGTACCGAGATATTAAATCGCTCCCCGAGTATTCGTCTTGGAGATGACGCAGAAATTTCAAAAGAGCTTGTGCTCAAACTTATTTTTTCTCACCCGACCAGGAAAGCGGCTTTTCCCCGGGTTTTGAGCGTTAAAGTGTGAAGATGCACGTTCGTGGGCCCAGCTCCTGGGACTCCGGGACTTTGCTTAGTTTGTGGAGGAAAAGAAAAAACCAAAACTCACAATATTTTTCTCTTTAATTGTGAGGACTAATGGTTTTACCGCCTGACTCGCCGTCCCGTGTCGGTTGGTTGGTGTACGTTGGATATTAGGAAAAAAATTCTTCAGTGAAAGAGCGGCGAAGCGTTGGAACAGGCTGCCCAGGGTGGATGTTTTGTTTAGAAAGATTATTTTTTTTGCTTAAAAGACGCTTTCTTGTCTTAGTAATTACCCAGATATATAATGTTCTGAGTCCGGAATCATCCCAAAGGGGGATGATTCAGAGGCAAACGGCGATTTCAGCCTGAAATCGAGGCTTCCATCCAATGTTAAATACGTGCAAGTATATATCCAAAATCAGATTTGGGTAATGTGATGGTTTCCGGCGTCCTAGATGAGATTTGAAATTACTACCGTTGATGATTTAAATTCTTCACATGGCAAAGGACCAAAAAGAGATTTCGTCGAGAATTGGTTTCCGCTCCGGGTAGTTGTATTGTTGGGATAAATAAAGCCGCGGGAGGAGCCCATCCGTATCTGTCAGCTTTCCTCGCCACTAGATGATCCAGAAGTGGCGAAGACGCGCTCATTCCTAAAATTTTAGGGGCTCTTGTTGAGAAGAACGGGCAAATTTGCTAAATACACCCGCAGAACCCGGGCGTGGATTTACTTACCTACCAGAGAAATCCCTTGCAACCCTAATATTGCTTATTTATTGGTGACGTTTCCCATTTCTACAGTTAATTTTGACGTCTTTCATTCTTTCCTTTTTCATAAGGAGACTCTCGGTACCGTTGCTGTAACGTCACCTGCTTCACCCCGTTATTTTTCCAGCTAGATATAATATTCTGCCTCTTAGGCTATGTAAGATTCATGAAGAAAGCGGATATTTCTTTTTTTTTCCTGTGATTTGCATGCTGAATTATGAGGGTCAGCGCTCCTTCCACGAAAGCATTTCCTTTTTTCGCCGTGGATATTTACCACAATTCATTTCGGCAGCCGGTTTTTTTTTTCCATGGGGCGGGGGGACGAGTTCCGACCGCGTGCCTCTTAATGAAATCCGATCCGAAAGTCGCCGTAATTAAAAGTGATTTCTTTTTTCACTGGAGCTGCGCATCGGGAGCGAGAAAACTAATTAAGAGGAATTCTGATTCGCTGAACTCCGGCCCGCTGATGAGCGGAGTTAACGGCCACGCGAGCCGAGGCGGCTTCCGCTGTTCCGGGCTGCCAGAGAGAGGGATGAAAGGACGAAGCGGAGGCTCGAAAAACGTCCGACCGCATCGATATTTATAGACGATGATCGTTTTGAGGATGGTGAATATTTAGTTGGATTGATTACGGGGAGCTTATTTAGATTATAAGTCTAAGCAACCTTCCAAGTTTTTCTTAGAGCGATGAAATTAATGTTGGGTTAATTAGAAAGACGAAACCCCCGATCCACGTCTTTCTACTCGAGGATCTGTAATACTTTCGAGGAGATTTCCTTTATCCGCCCAACGGAGTTTTCTTCTTGCCGTGGAGGTGCGAGCGTCGTAATTCATGCAAAAAGTGACATTTTCACCATCGGTCGGAACGACTCGTTTTACATTTGTACCGCAAGAAGATGAGCAGAGTGGTTTTAAAACCTTGTTAACCTCTCATGTAGGAACGCGTTTCTCTTCCGGAATAATAATGAAATGTTAACCTCCATCCTTGGGATGAATTTCCGCACCGGCGAGCGCCTCCGTGAAGGTTTCCCCGCGGCAGGAACGCGCCGGCCCCACGGAGAACCTGAAGGCGATGAGATGGGCACAAAAATCAGCTTTTTGGCCGTGACCCTCAAATATCTTTGGGTTTTGGGAATGGACGCCGCGGTCAGAGCATCGTTGCAGCCAATAGGGGCCAGCTGTCATTTAAAATTTAAGCTATAATTTAAGATATAATTTAAAAGGTGTTCTTCTTCCGTAAGGTTTCTGTAAATACAATTAGAGGAACTCAAAACGATGGTGGCCCTTCCATGATTTTCTAGGCTTCCCGTGGGGGCTCTTTAGGCCTATAATTGCTTCCGAATGTGAAAATATCATTGTTAGGAGAGCATAAATCACGACAATTTTGTCCCACAAGAGGCCTAAGAGCAGCTCGAGATGCCGTAATTAAGATACGCTAATAGATCCAGCAATTTAGGTAACGGCGGGTTGAAAAATGGTGTTGGTCGTGTTGTACCGGAGGCGGAAAAACCGCAGAAGGATAATTCTGATTTGCCACGTTGGGTTGGTTATAGCTGAGATTCGGCGTTCGTTGGGGGGATATCACGTGGGAACCGTTAAATGTGAATTTTTCTCAGCGTATTCGCGCGCGTTTGCCTTTGTAAGTCTCCCGGATTCTTTAATAATTTCATTGAAAGCGTCGAACTAGGACCTCCTGAACCGCGTCGGAATTATTCTATCTCCTTAGAGGATTAGAGAAAACGGAAGCCTTGGGATCTGCTCGAGGGTTTAAGATCATTTCCCTGGTTGGGAAAGTTTTGACGGGCGCCGAGAAGCGAATCTTTGTCCGCGCGAGCAGAGGAGGAGGCGGCGGCGGCGGCGAGCAGGAGGCCAGCACCCAAAATAAGTAATAACCCCCCGAAGACTCGCGTGAGCCTCTCTTCCTCGAATCTGTGCAGATTTCTGAACGCTGGCCAGGTTGTCGCTGGCATTTTCATAAAAATAAATCTATTACCAATTCCTGGAGCAGCCTTGGGACTCCCCTTTCTTCTCGGAAAGAGGACTACGGTTACGCTCCAGCTCTCCTTCCCTCTGGAATGAGAGTCTTGACGTTTTTCTGGGCATGACTGAGCGACTTCAGATCTCTTTTTATGGTAAAATACTGGCGCCGCGGGAGGTAGCAGGAAACACGGGGCCGTAAGAGAGAGTTTTAGGCTTTTGTAGATGCCTCTACAAGTGGTTTTCTCGGTCTGTGTAACGTAAAAGCGGTGGAAGTGACTGAAGCAAACGGTGGGTCTCTCGCTTAAGACATCGCTCCCGTGAAAGCTCGTTTAGATTGGATATTTAGAAAAATATCTTTACTGAAAGAGCGGTGAAGCGTTGGCACAGGCTGCCCAGGGCAGTGGTGGGATCACACCCTGGAGGCGTTCAAAAACCACTTGGCGACGTGATTTAGGGGTCGCGGGGGTGTTGGGGTTGACCGTTGGACTTGATGATCTTAAAAGTCTTTCCTAACCTTCGTGATTCGATGATTCTGTGACCGGAGCCACGTCTCTCTGCTCTGTGGTCACCTCCAAGAGCTGCTGGTGGCTGAGTGAGACTTATCCTCAAATATTCCAGGCAGAAACCTGCACTGGTGGCACCTCCTTTTGTCCTCTGTGCGAGTAGGCTGGAGGGACTCATCCTGATTTATCCCCAAATTCCCGTTTGAAATGTAAACTCCGTTAGCGTTCACTGTTTGCGGAGCCCGTAGGAAACTTTTCGTCCGTTTTCTTACATTTTCTTCCTGTTTGAAGGGATTTGAATCCCCTTGATGCAGCGAGGAGCAGAGGAAGGTCCCGGATGACGCTTGGAAGAACTGGGTGCGTGGAAAATCTGTTCCAATGCCAAAAAGCAAACGTGGAGGGAGGTGTTTTCCCTCTCTTTGCTTTCAATTATGGCAAAACCTGGTCTTGTTTGTTCTATTGAGTTAAACTATTGTAGACCTATCGGTGATATTTAAGCAGAGGATATTCCTGTATAAAGTATTTCATAGCGGCTTCAGAAAATAACCTCTTGGTGTCGGAACACAAGAAAGAGTTAAGTCCCATAAGGAAAAAGAAATATGCTGCCAGGAACAGGCTGGTTTCTGCCCGGTTCAGACAGTGCTCGGCATCTCCTTGCTCATTGTTTTTAGGCACAACTTAAAATAATTCAACTCCCGACGGCGAGAAAGCACGTCCTGTTGGTTTGAGACTTCGTGGCAAAACCGAACCTGGATGCCTCGAGTCTTGGGGCCGCGTCGGGATAAAATATTCTCCTTTTCCGTCAGTCTGATTTCCAAAACCGATCTCTCGATGGCTTCACCTGGAATTTAAAAGGCAAGTGAAGCTTTCGAGTGGGGCTGCGGGGAGCGGACGAGCCTCTCCCGCTCTGTGGGGCTGAGGTTCCCTTCGGACCTCACCCTGTTTTGGCTTTTTTTGTGGTGGTATTTGCACTTCATTTCACCCAGCGTAGCTCTCGCGTCCGTCGACATCTGTTAAGGAGGCAGCGGAGAGGAAGCCGTGCATACGAAATTTCGACGACCACCGTCTGCATTTCAATGAGCTCGAGCTGTCGGTACGGAGCCATTTATTACGTGGCCTTTGGGGCTCTGACAGGCGACACCCAAGCTGTTTCTCATCAGCTGAAATTCCAATATTTACTCAGAATCGGTTCAACTCGAAAGACTTTCCCTTAAGGTCGTGGCGGCGGGATGAAGACGTCTCTTCTCCCGAACCCGGGCGGTGATTGTTTGGATGTTTAGATACATCAAAGAGGGAGCAACGGAGAGAAGTTGCTGGAGAGTCGGCGTGGGGGTAATTATGCTTTTTGCTACCTCTGGAGACGATAACGAAGGGCCCAAAGTCGTCAACAAGAAGCAAGACCGTCAAAAAGTCGTCAACGAGAAGCGGCGGATTCATTATCAGGCGCTCGGTGTATTTTTAAAACCCCGGTTGAAGCCAAAAGATCAGGCTGGACTCGGAGATGTGTTCCTTGCCCTGCCTGGTTTCCGAAGGATTTTGAGAGCCAGCACTTGCCTCCCTGGCCTAACTCCTGGTTGGTGAGAAGGCAAAAATGTGTTTGGTGTCCACAGGGTATTTTCTCAGTTGTTCCCCCACAATCTGGCTCTGCATCGCAGGGTCAGCCCCGAGCTCAGGGCTGGTCGTGCAGCTAAAAAAAAAAAAAAGAGCCCGGAGCTTCCAAGCCCGAGATTTCTCCATGAGGAGCGACCGAGCCGCTCGCCGGGGATGGGACTTGGGGATCCGTACGGATCCTGCTGGATGTAAGCGCTCTGCCGGTCTCCCTGGGACTCTCAGCAGCGGGTTACGCTGTAATTTCCTCACCCTTTGGGCTTGTTTCTTCTGACCTGTCAAGCACCATCAGCTGGTGGAGCATCGATGGGTTTGACCGGCCCTATATCTTGACTTTTCCGCCGAAAAACCTCGCCTGGTAAAGCGCCGGTAACGCCCGGGCGCGCGCGAGGTCGTCATGAATTACAAATGAAGGTTGGCGACGGAGGATCTCTTGACTAGCCAGTAATGGATTAGCAAATGAGGATGTGATTTGTTACAGAGGAATTTGCTGCTCCTTATTTAATTTCGGGGATTTATCAGTCGGCGAAGGAGGTGCCGGCCCTTAAGGCCGAAAGAAAAGAAAAATGGTTTTACAGATGTCGCGCGTGATGCTCTAATGGATTTTTTTTTTTTTTGCTGGGGAGAAAAGGAAAAAAAACACATTTAAATATCTTTTCATGCTATGAAATTAAAGCACCTTCAGCCTCTTGAGGTTGTGTATAAGCTCAGGGACAGAATTTAATTGCACGCGCAGATGGAATTGCTACAGTTTTATGCCCGAGTGAGCGACAGCTCAACGGCGGGGATATGCAGAGCAGCGTTTCCCGAGTTCTTTTTTCTTCGAGTGTCACACTAAAAAAATCTCAACCACAAAAGAGCCGAAGAAGAAACGACTGCAACTCCCATCAGAAATGGGATTTGCGGGAATCCCGGCGGGCGGCGCTCCGAAAGAAAAGCTTTTGCGCGTTTGGGGTTGTATTTTCTGTGCGAGGCGAGCAGGCTGGGCAAGAAGCCTCTCCGTTTGAATTTACGTGGGTTTTGCCCCGCGTCGGAGTTGTGACGGCGCCTTGGAAAAACCGAAGGAAAAGCGTTCACGGCTCCGTTTTAGAGGTAGTGGAGCCTTGTGGTCCAAACCCTTCTTGGCGCCGTGATAACGACCCCTCCTGCCTTGTTATTAAACCTCGTGGCCCTTTTCTCTCTCATAATGAAGCGTATTTTATGTCGATTTGTAGGAAAGATTGAAGATATCTCCATCCTTCTGATGTTTGTGGGTGATGTTTGTGGCTGGGGGTGGGATAATAAAGCAAATAATTCTGTTACTGTCTCTTCCGCTGAAAACGGTGAGAGGAAAATTCCTTTTTTTCTCTTTATCAGGCTTCGGCGAGCTCTGCGCTTAATTCAAATTTCCTTCCAGGTACCTGCTGCGCGGTGCCTTACCGGGGGACTGCGGCTCTTTATTACCGAGGAGCTGTCATTTCTGTAAATCCCTTCCCCTCATTAGCATTTCCAAGTGGGCACAGAGGATCCCCCAGCTCCCGCAATCGCGGAGAGATGCTGCAGGTATGAAAGCGGCCGAGCCGGGCGAGGGAATTCTTCCGCCTTTATCTGTTCTTTGCAGCTGAATTTCTCCAGGCCTGATTCATGTAGGTTGCTTTCTAGCTAGGAAGCGCTATCAAATCCTCGCTCGGCTGCCAAGCTGGCAACTTCTCACTTTGGAAGGATCCTAAATTTAATTAAGAGTTGCTAGATCCCCGGTCTGTTCTCTCTGCGACGGCATCAATCTCTCTGGATTTGGTTGCAGATGCTCCCTGCTATCCCTCTCTGACGCTTTGCCAGCGTCTCCGCGCGTTCCTCTGATGCATCCCGTTCCAGATAGACTCGCAATTTCTTGACGGTAAATCTACCAGCCCTTCCTTCTTCTTTCAGCCACGGAAAAAATAAAATAGCTGGGTGGCTTGGGATGTAGGCGGAGGCACCGACGGCAAAAAGGTACCCCAGGGAGATGGTTTTTTGTGTTAGAAATAAGGGAATTTGATGGCTTCTGATGGATTAATTCGTATAAACCGCGGGTGGATCTACGAGGCTTTGCAGGAGGGACCTGGAGGGGTTCGGACACAGTTCCCCGAACGTGAAGACACCGAAAAAAGAGCGGCCGGGGGCCG
>NW_009705109.1:9681-12200 GCF_000703405.1 Apaloderma vittatum
CCTCTCCAGCTCTATTCCATTAGTGAAGCTCCATTATACACTCAAGACGTGACATTAGGTTTTTGTGAGCCTATATTAGTCATTTTTTTTGCTCGCTGACCTGGAGGAAAGAGACTTGAGCGCTGCGGCGGCTTTCCAGCGGCCTCGCATCAGCCTTAAACCTACCATATGTGCACACCGAGGTAATTGTAGGCAATTATGGGCTGTTCTGCTGCCGTGGGAGGTTTTTTTGTGGTTTTTTTCCCCCTTGTTCCTTCGTCGTCAGCGCAATAATTGCTGGTTTTACCCGCTTGTTTTACCCCGTGGTGGTTGTTGACCCGAGCTGTCCCCGACCTGCGGCGCCGTGCGATGGGAGTGTTGAACGGCGACGAGTCCCCTCGTGAATCCAAAAGGTGGATTTGCAAGAAGCCTTAAAATGGGCTTTTCTTCTGGGTGTTGTTAAATTTAATCCCTGAGTTCCACTTTTTTAGGGTCTTGAGCCTCCGGGAGGTGCTGCTCCCTTGCTCCTCGGCGAACTGCAGGGGCTGGTGTTGGGTCCTAAAGCTCCTCTTCACCCCAGCTGTGATTTTACATATATATATATTTTTTTTTTATTATGATTTATTTATTTTTCCCAAACTCCCAAGGGATGAGTCCTAAGCTAATACTCCTAATCCTGCCACATTAATAAGTTGTCAGCTTTGATTTGATGGGATGCAGCTTGGATAACACCGGTTTTGATAGGTTTTACGGCGCTTCAGCTCCATGGTTCTCAATTTTCAGTTTCTTGCCAGGTGACACCTTTAGGAATCCCTTCCCCTGAGGTGAACTGAGTTCACGAGATGCGTCTTCACCGAAAAAATCTCCGCTGAATAAGTCCAGGCTGAATAAAAGCTTTGATATTCGATCCTGTGAGAGGATCGGTGCGATAATTAAACGCTTAATGTGAATAATGTTCTCTCGAAGTGAAAGGTTTGGAGGTGGATTATTCTGTTAGAAATGTTTGTAGCAAAAGGCGTAATAGCGTCCCAATTAATGTCACCGTGTGTGCTCATTAGGTTTGCAGCCGATCTTAGGAAACGTCATTTTTTAATGTTTTTTTTAACGACTGGGAAAAGAGAACGGAAGGTACCGTTGGCAAATGGGGTGTTGCCAGCTGGGAAGAGCGCGGGGAGGAAGGGACCAGGCTTGGTACCTGGAAAAATGGTCAAAAACGGACGAGAGAAAGTGAAGAATATACAGGCAAGAGATTCCGGGAAGCGTGGGTGCAGGTTGAGGAGGGTTTGGGCTTGAATTTGCCGAAAGAGGGCAGGGGAGAGGTGGTTGAAGCGTGATGCTGTCGTGGAAAAAGGTGAATATCGCTGAGCTTAAACAGCCCGGGGAGATTTTAAAGGTTTAAAATCGAGGCTGGTTGAGCTGGGAAGAGCAGGTTGAAGCACGAGAAGCTCTTAAAATCAAGAAAATTTTGTAGAGAGGACATTGTCGGGTTATTTTCCGTATCTGCTGGTAGAGACCAGCTTAATAACCAGCAAAGCTTGAAGCTGGGTGCTGGCAAAAAGCTTTCCCAACAGCAAAGATTTGCTGGGAGAGTTTTCTTCGGAGTTTTTTTAAGGAGAAGAGGAACAAGACTCACTCAGAGACGCTTGCTCCGTTTAACCCCAATTGGAGCGATTAATTGTGTTTGTTTCCACGGGAGATTCTTTCTCAGTAAGGATTTTCGGGAGGGAAGCGGCAAACGAGAGCTCGGCCGCTCTTTAAAAACGCGTCGTCGGGAAGAAACCTCGTTGACGCCGCCACAATTAATGGCCGCGCTAATTTGTCAGCTCGCTCACTCGCGCCGTCGCTGGAACTTGTTGTCCCGTCTCCATGAAATATTTAGGAATGATCGCCGGCGATAAAATGCCGAGGTAATGCGAAATGACAGTCATCGATATTTCGGGTAATTGCCTTTAAAGGCCGGCCGCGGAACGGGTTGTATCGATCGAGGGGAGGGAGCCAGATGTACCGCGGGGCCGCGCTGGCAGCTGGATTTTGGATGGAGGGACAGGCTTTTCCAGCTGGGAGCAAGACCCCGTCCCACCGAGCCGGTGATTCGTAAAACATCCGATTATTTTCCGCTTTTGGCGACGCGGGAAATGAATTTGCCCGTGGGAGGGTGCGGTGGACGGGATGGGTTTCGGTCGAGGATTTTAGGGGCTGTGTTGAGCAGATTCGCCTGCACGGTGCGTATCTGTAACGGTTGGAGCTGAAAATGTTAAATCTAACGGCAAAATGCCCTCGGCTAAAGGGCTGGTTTGCTTTGATGCCGTGTTTTTTGACTCCACGCTTCTCCGTCAGCGGAATGCGAGGTGGTGCGACTTAGAAATTTGATCAAGACTTTCGCTTCACCTATGGCCGAGACGAGAAAAAGCTCAGGATTGTCTGGCCAGCCCTTTTGAACCCCGGCGCCGTGCTGCCTGCCTGTCAGAGCAAATAAATAAAAATAAAAAAAGAGAAAAACCCGTCAGGTACGTCGAGAAACGACCGACTTGTTTAATATC
>NW_009705109.1:12226-24317 GCF_000703405.1 Apaloderma vittatum
CCCTTTTGAACGCAAACCTATCAGATTTAACTGGTTGCTCTCATCAAAACGTGTCGAGATGGGGGGAACGGGATGTAATTTCCCCGTTGCTGGCAGGGACAGGGACTCTTTGCCTCTCTAAGAGGCCCCAAAAAGAGAAATAAAACATTCGAGAGTCACTTTTCAGGTATTAAGCATCGTCTGAAGTATTTCCAGCGCGTTGCTGTCGTATTTACTTCCTGTGCGGAGTCACATCTTTTGCTGATTAATTATTTCTGGTTTTCTTTTGGGTTGAAAACTCAAAATCTATGCGAAAAGAAAAATAGAAATAAATTGCTTAGTGCTTTTTCTCTTCTCTCCAAGAAGAAGCGCTCGGGTGCCGACAGGGAAAGGCTCCTCGGGCGTCCTTTTGGTCTCTCTCCCGACCCTCCTTGGGGCTCCCCGTGGGTTTCTAAAGCGGAGCCCTGGTGGGATCCTCTGCTGTAATTCTCTCTTCTCGCGCGGCGCCTGAATAATGTAGGAGCGAGGAATGGAGATAATAGGACTGCTGACATCTGGCTAATTGCCCCGCCGGCCGAGGGGCTGCCCGGCAGCTGAAGGAGGCGGCGGTTGGGGACGAAGAACTTCAGGTGAACCGTGATGGAGAGAAAACCATCAGAGAGAAAATAAATATGTGAGGTGGGTTTTTTTTTTCTTCCTAAACGGGTCTTGGCGGTAGCGCCATCACTTCTGGAATTGAGCGGCTTCAACCTGTCTTGGACGGGAAGGCGTTGTTGCTGGTTGAACAGTTGGACCAGACTGGTTTGAGGTTGTCGCAGTGGAATTTCAGCCCGAAATCGTGTTTTCTGTACAATCTCCTATTAGGAAGGGCAAGATGAAAATTCCAGCAAGCCCCATCTCATTCGTTTCGATCGCCCCGATTTTTTTTTTTCCCCTTTCTGAAACGCTTCTAGACCCCCAAAATCAAGGACAACTGTTCTTTTTGTATCCGCTCTTGCATGATTTGAATGAGAACCTTCCCCTCCTATTGTGTATTGTTCCCCTAGTTGAAGTTCTTCCAGGTAGACGTGATATCTCTGGAGGCATCTGGCCTCTGAAGCACGACTTTGCGGTTAGGATGAATAATCTTTCCTTTTTAACCACATGCATCGGCAGAAATACGGCTAAAATAAAAATATATTACGAGTTCCTTATACAACTTTTGCAAAAAGGGCTTCAGAACCACCTGTAACTTAAATTTTGGGGCGCTTAGTTACACGAGGAGTCGGTCGAACGCGTGACTTGTCGTTGAATCTGCAAGAGAAAATTCATTTTTTTTTTTTCCCAAATGGGATGTCATTCCGCCGATGGAAAATATACTGAGTAGAAAGAATGTGAAACTCAGAAAAGATCCCCAAATCCCTTTTTCTCCGTTCCATGAATTAAATAATTTTGAAGCAACCCCCAACAATTCCGTCCAAGCGCTCAAATTTATTGGGAACAAAGATTCTGATGTTGTATTTGGGAAATTAGCTTCTATAATATAATATTTGGCTTTGAAAACGATTAAAATCTTCCTGTACAACCTCCGAATATCCGAAATATTCAGGGGGTAAATCCAAACTATTACCTTTACATTCCGAACGCCGCCGGCGCTGTGTTTATTGTGTGACTTCATCCGGAAAGGTTCTTTCATGAATTTTCATCAATTTTTCAACAAAGCCCTGTTGCGAGCGGTGAATTATGCATTAACATATGCTCACGCTAATTTAGACGCCGGCGCCGGCTTTTTTTTTGGCGTCGGAGCGGCGGCTCGCGTTTATATTTCTCGAGTTTATTTATTGATAATATAAAGGAAATTGGCCATTCGAGGAGAAATAAGGGATCCTCCTTTTGATTCCTGGTGGGTTTTTAGGTCAAAAAGGGGGAAATTTTAGGAAAAGCTTGTTTTCAAGACACCAAATTTGGCACGCCACAAATCAACGGCGAAACGCGGGCTTGGCCGATGGGATGGGAGGATTGGAAATGTTGGGCTTTTCGAAAAATCCGCTCGTTTTGCTTTCATCTGAAATCAAATTTAGGAAGAACGGGCTGGTAGAAAATGGAAGTGAAAAGCAAGCGGTTGCGTCCTCCTAATGAGAGAAGAGCTAGAAAGTTCAGAAAATCGTGTTGTGGTTTATTTTTTCATTTTTTTAAAGTCTGCTTTTGCAATTTTTATCTATGAGGCAGTTTCAGTTGCCTGAGGAGTGCGTGGTCCAAGGCTAAAGGCTTATTTTAAGGATATTTTCTTATTTTAAGGTTATTTTAAACCGAACAGAGTATATATGGTGGAGAATTTTCTAGTTAAGCAAATAAGGTGCGTTATCGCAGCCCATCTCTTAGCGGTTTTAATTTGATGAGGAGTTGCCTCGTGAACCGCTGGATCAATGGATAGATCGTTCCGGTGGTAGAGGCAGGAGTTTTAATTTTTGAAACTCAAAAGTCCATTAAGAAAAAAGTCAATGACATTAACATCCGCGTGTTTCTTTGGCTCCCTCATCTGTCTCCACTTAGACCTTCGTGCTCTTAACCCCTTAGGACGGTGAAATAAATACCCCTGGGGAGGGGTAAGTTTAGGGGCTAGAGGGAAAAATGTAAATTTAATTAACTTGAAATTCTGTTCGGTGCAAAGTCGGTAGCCGCCATTTTTTTTCTCGAGTGGATTCTTGCCCCCGTTGCCGCCTCATAGATGAAATATCAGTGTCGGTGGTTTTTTGTGCCACGTGATCCTTGCTCTTGTCCGACACCTCTCCCTGATCCTTCCCTTTGCTGGCTTGTACTTATTAATCTTTTCCACCACTTGATTAGGTTTTCTAGAAATACTCTGTAAATAAACACACTTAACGACGCCGCTAATGATTAATTGGTTCATAATGGTTTGCTGGGCATGATTTATGGATGACAAGTTTAAGCAATTATTAAGCTTAATTATACTTAATCGATGGGGTATTATTCTGTTGTTTATCGCGGCATGAATGAAAATAAACGCGGCCTGAAAACGTGGAGTTGTTAAATGGGTGTATTAATTCTTACACGTGTAACTGACGGAAAACGCTGCTGCGCGGGGCCGGAGGGGTGCCGAGACGGCACCTCCCGTCCCGTGGTCGGAGAAAATAAGATTTTAAGAGGCATCATGTTGCTTTTTGAGAAAGAAATTCAACCGTATATATGATAAACACGTATATGCATGCGCATCTTGATGGATGTATCGTAGAATCGTACAATCCCGGGTTGGGATTGACCTCAAGGAGCATCTAGTCCAACCCTTTAAGGTAAAGAAACGGAGTTTAAATGAGCTGGCTTGTCAAGCTGAGCCTTAAAACCACCTAAAGTTGAGGGATCTGCTTCTGTTCCAATGTCTAATTGCTCTTACGGTGAAAAATTTTCCTCCTGAGTCCAATCAGATCTCCCCAGGAGCACCTTGTATGCGTAATATCTATGTTCCTCCTTGCGATACGTTCAACGGAGCCTCAACTTCCGTGAAAAACCGGGGTGAGCTGTGCCGACGAGAAGCGACGGGAAGTTTTCCTTCAATTTTTGTGGAAAAAAAAAAGCCCTGGGGCTTAAGAAAAAGTATTTGAGGGGAAGTAGTGGATCTTTTCTGTTTCCTAGTGCTTGCTCAAATGCCGGTTTTGAGATACTCAAACAAATATTCAGGGTGCTCGCAGCAACAATTGGTACAAGAAGGTTTTCCATGTGAATTATGAACGTTAAGGAAGGAAGAAGACTCAGCGGTTGTTCGACATTTCAAGGAGAAAGGGGGTTGTCTTTCTTTAAGCCACGTTAATTAGTGGTTTTTTCCACTGCCCAGGGAAGTGGCGGAGCGGTCAGAAAATGTGTAGACGTGGCACTCGGGGACGTGGTCATGGTGGTGTTGAGTTGACCTTGGGCTTGATCTTGGAGGTCTTTTCCAACCTGAATGAGTCTCGGAAATCCCAAAGGCGATGGGGT
Organism: Apaloderma vittatum; assembly: GCF_000703405.1. NCBI lineage: Eukaryota > Metazoa > Chordata > Aves > Trogoniformes > Trogonidae > Apaloderma > Apaloderma vittatum. The sequence continues at coordinate 16,175 of NW_009705109.1, forward strand.
TTGATGATTGCTGCCCCCAAAGCGAGGTGGAAAGAGGACGCAGAGCTCAGCTTATGGAGCTGCCAAAGGGTGCAGGAGGATTTTTGGTGGGTCCTTGTGTGGTCTCCCATGGGTTTGGCAACCTCAAGGTTGCCCCAGGAGCAGCCATGGGGTCAAGAACCCAAATATAGTTCCTGCTGCCCTAAATCAAGGTGCCAGGAGGGGCTTCTTCCAATCTAGGACGGGATTTTTCCCTTCCAGGAAGGGCTTTTTCATCATATTCACCCAGCAAAACCCTCCCCAAGTGCTTTGTCGTTGGAGGTCTCTGTCTTCAGAGACGTTTCTCGCCCCCCCCACGCCGGAGCGGGAGGCAACACCGTCATCCCGAAGGAGCCGCAGCCAATTTCGTGGCGGGAGCGAGGAGATGATTGCGATCAATAATCAATCAAACCGCTCGTGACAGTAATCATACATCATTTATTTTTTTTTCGCCCCCCTTCACGCGCCGCCGTTGGAAATCAGAGATGCTTCTCTCGAAGCACATCGACTTCCCCGCCCTGTGCTGGAAAAACGCCGGCAATCCTTGACTTTTGGGTAACGTCGGCGTTCCGAGCGTGATGATTAAGGGAGTAACAACAAAGAAATGCAGTTGAAGGTAGGGCCGGGCTCGCTTTTCCTTTGAGGGCGGATAATCGAAGGATTCTACGAAGGATTCACCTCGGCCAGAGCTGCACGACAGCCCTTTGCCGCCCTCCTGCAAAAATCCCCGCGCGAAGGACGGGATTCGAACGGTCCCGCGTCTCCTCCGAGTCGGGTTCGAAATGCCGGTTGTCGCGCCGGAGAATTTCGAGGCGATTCCATCCAGCCTTTAAGACCTGGGTGCGGCGACACAGTGGGGAAACTCAGTTTTATTTTTTCCTATGGAATAAATAAAAAAAAAAGTTCCTGTCCTGCCTCCAGGTTCACGGCTGAATAAACAAACTTTGCTTTTATTATTAATTACTACTCCTGCTTTTTTTTTTTTTAATTTATTCATACGCTTTGCGTACAAATGCAGAACCTTTCCCCGAGGAGTCGCGAAGTGCCTTGAGAGCGTGAAACTGAGACGTGAAAAAAAGGCCCAGGAAGATGAAGTTACACCAAAAAAAGGTCATAAAGTAACTCGGTGTTTCCTCTCTGGGAAATGCGTTTGGGTGAACCCCCGTTCCATCCGAAGGCTTTTTCGAAGGGGCTCGAAGAATTAAGGAGGATTCTGCAATCTTGAGAACTCCTCCTCCCTAATTTTCGCGGGCGCTTGGAACATGTGAGCTTGTTAAAAAATGAAAAAAAAAAGATCACTGAAGTTTTTTCTGTTTATTCTGTTTATTCTGTTTATTCTGTTTATTCTGTTCATTCTGTTTATTCTGTTCCAGCAACTTAGTTCTGCAGGAGCCTTGTAGGAGCACGTGGAGATTTTCTGATTTTAGTTCTGCTCTTGGCACCCCTGCTTTTGCAGGTCTCCGTCCTCGCAGGAGAGTTTAAAAAAGCAAAAATCTTCCTTTTCGATATCGGGAGACGGCGTCGAAAGGTTTAAGGGGCCGAAAGGAGGATCTTGAAACGTTTCTTCTGCCCGCCCGCGAGGAGCTTGTGTATTCAGGTGTGGACTCTGCCCGGTGATTTATTATTTGTCAGTCGATTCGATCTTGATTAAAGCTGTAATATCACTATTTAAAGGAAATCAAATCAGTGTGGCCATTCTGCAATCCATCACCAGTCTCCGTGGGATGATTTTTTTTTTATCGGCCTCTCTCCCCTGCTTCCCATCTTGGCGGAAAAGAGCCGTCCGCTGCTGCTTGTTTGTAGAAAAAGCATCGATCTTCTGGCAATAAGGTGGTTTTTTTTTTTTAAAGCCTCGCCTAAATATGGCGAAGGCTGGTTTGTGGTTTGTTGGTTTAAGTACGAGGTGAGGCCAGGCACACTCTCCCATACCCCGATAAAGCCGATTTCTCTCTCCAGAAAAATATTTGTGGTTTCTTGGCTTGGTGGTGAGAGGAAAAACAACTGATCCAGGCTGCTGAAGAAAAATCTATTTTCAGGTGAGTCCTCCAGAGCTTTTCTTGCCTCTCTCCGCCACCTAAACCTGAATTTTCAGTAAAGCTGAACAAAAGTTTTTTCCCGGTGGCCGTTGAGCCCTTGCGTTTGGGCTCCGAGAGGGAAAATTAAGACCCCCGTTGACGACTTGGATAACGAGCGCCATCGCCGAAGCCTCTAACGACAGAGCAGCAGATGGGCCAGCGGGGAGGAGAGCTCCGCTGGGCAGATGGGATCTCTCTGCAGCCCGTGTCGTCACCTGCCCGACGATGAAAATAAAGAGGTTAACATAGACGGAGGGAGCTGGTGCCGCTTTTCGCCGTCCTTCATGCTTAGGATCCAGCCGAACCGATCCGGAAAAATTGGGCACGGGGGCAAAAACGGAGATTTTCCTCGGAAACCAGGCAGAAGTTGACTCAGGGCTGACTCTCGGTGCTTTGTGACTGGGTTTTTTTTCCCCTTTTTTTTTTGTTCCCTGGAGACATGTGTGTCTGCTCGCTGCCTGACACCCTGAACCCTTCGAGACCTTTCTTTTCCTCCTTCGCATTTTGATAGGATCCTTTTCTTTCTTCTGGCACTTACCGTCCCGTGGGACTCTCGGGACCCCCCGTTAGTTTTCTCGCAGCCGAGAAAGCTTTTTGACAGCTCGGCTCAGTCCTCCTCGGTGGCGTGATGGTAAAAAAGCAGTGATAATAGGTCGTTTTCTGCCATTTTCAGATCATTTTCTTTGGCATTTCCTTCTTTTTTTTCTTCTTCTTCTTCTTTTTCCCCTCTCTCTTCACCCCCATCATTTCGAGATGCTGAAGTCCCCCCGCTGTGATAAGCTCAGGTTGTCACAAGCAGCTCTGGGCCGCTCCGGTGAGCCTTGACACGGCTTTCTCCTCTTCATTTAAGGGGTGGGAGACAAAAAAAAAGATTAGATTTTTAAATTTATTTTCATTACAGAAGCGTTTCTATTCAATAAACGGTCCAGGCTTTTACCCTCGCTAGGGGTAAATAAGTTTGTGGTCGCTGCAATTCATCTCGTGGCGTGGCAGTTATCCAAATTTTATCCAATTATCCAAAAATTGGAGTTTCTAGCCTGAAAATCCCTTCAGCCTTCGTGCCTGAAAGTCTTGAAAATGCGCAGGCTGGACAGAAAAATCTCGCAAAATTAAATTTGGGGCTGATAGGCTTCTCACACGGCGTTCCTTCACTATTTGCACGTCGTGCTTCGGAGAGAAACGGGAAGAAGCAACACGTGTGGCTCCGGTTTTAATTCGAATTAAATAGATAATGGTGAGAGAGCGCAAGGTTGTGTTGTTGGTTTTCTTTTTTTCGACTGATTAATCCTACCTTAACTGGAGGCTGAAATTAAACAAAATGTTCCTTGGGGGCTGATTAATCCTACTTTAACTTGAGGCTGAAATTAAACAAAATGTTCCTTGGGGCTTTAGTTACCGGAAGAAAAGAAACGCTTAACGTTCCAATGGATGATGTGTAGGGGAAGATAAAGGCTTCAATTAAATTCAGCGAGCGAGATTCTTCTTTTCTCTGAGAATTATTGAGGAAATATTTGAGCTCCTCGTCTTGTTTTCGACGATACCAGGGGTTTTTTTTTCTTATAGGCAGAACCCTGAATGCCAAGATCTGGGAAGGTGGCGTTCCGATGGATTCGTGAAGAGAAGAAACAGTCCTTAGAGACAAAAGAACTAGAAAAAAATGGCATTTTTTGCTGTTGAAATTTCTGGCTCGCTCAAACTCTTCTCTCCCGGCTCCGCAGCAACAGAGGGCACCGGAAGATCTGAAAGAGGCGCAAACTCGCGTCGTTTTTCTTTTTCTGCGTCTCGTTTTCGCTTGTGCACGAACGTTAAATACCGGCGACGGCCGTGGCTGTGTTGGTCGGGCTTTTCTCTCCGTTAGAATGCAGAAATCGGTCGGCGGCCAAGCGTCCCGCTGCTCCGAGTCGCAAGTTTTCCGTCAACTCCCATCTCTAAAAATTAAATGATGATACAAACGAAGCTTTGGTGTTTCTCTGGCTAATGGCTCCTTTGGTTTGCCAAGCCACGGCGGGCTGGAATTCGTAGGATTCTTCTTGAGACCTTTGAACGCGTTTCACTTTTTAGTTGGCAAAGAAGAAAAACCACTCGTTTTGATCACCAGAAAAAAAGAGGAACAGCAGGGTGGCATCTTAACCTCTCTTCCGTGGAATTATTTGGAGCTTTGCTACAATTAAATACAATTAAAGGAGTTTTTCCTTACAAAACTAGATCGGCTGGAGTTCGGGGTGGCTTGCGTCTAATTGCGACGTGTTTTCAATTTGGGAAGGGTTTCACTTCTTGCGTAGAAATTTGAAATCAGAAAGAAAACGAATAATAATTCCAGATTTGTCCCTCTTTTTAATTGCATACTTGAGATATTTTTCGTCGTCGTCTTGCGCTGCGTCTCCTTTTAAGAGGTTACTTTCCGTTTGTCTTGGAGAAATAGTGCACAGGAAAAGCTTGTCGTCGAGCTTTACCAGTTAAACTATATTTTTTTTATATTTTCCAGTGGTTTTACATAAGCTTAGCCCGGCACGCCAGCCTGGCTAATTTCACAAACGCATTTATTTAAATAATTCACTTCATACAGGCTAATGATGAACCTCCAGCCGTGGATTGACTGATTCAAGAGCTCGGTAATTGCACGGCCTTTCCTTCAGCTTGTCAGTCGCGGGTTTTTTTTCGGATGGGCTGTCCTGATGACACCTTCACCGGCACTTAACGGCGAAATCCCGGCGACGTGTGCGAGAGGAGCGCGATACCGAGCGTCACGTGAACTTGGAATTCGTTGAACGGAATGGTGAACAAGCCCTAAACAATTCTGCCCTTCCGCATTTGTGAAGACTTTTTAGGTTCTTTGTAGTCGAAGGGTAGAGAGAAATAATAACGACGCTGTGTTAGTTCTTCCGTAGCGCAATTTCTAACGGTCGCCTTGTTCACGTATGAAGAATTCAGATATAATCTGATTTTTTTAAAAGTGTTTCTTGTTTTGTTTTTAAACCCTCGCTTGGAGGAGGAATTTTAGGGATCTGAAAACTCGACTGTATTTCCAAATTGGGAACCGATCCAAGATGCATTTAGCGTGTTACCGAGGAAAGACGAGAGTCCAAACCCGCAATTATCTGATTCTTACGTGGCTGAATTTAGTAATTTTTGAGAGTGACTGGATAAAATCGAGGCAAATATTGGGCTAAAAGTTACAGAAATAATTTTTTTGCTTGGTTGTCTTGCTGATTTCAACTTCAGCTTCCCAAATACAACACGCTACGAATGTTTTCCCAACAGCACTGATTTAAAACTAAACCAAACCCCTCCAAAACTCCCTTTTCCCTGTAGTGGAACTGAATAACGTGTGTCGCTGAGCCACTTAGCATCTGTATATTTTTAATTCAGGCATTTTTCTTCCTCTTCCATCTGTAAGAAGCTCACGCCTAAACATGTTTCTCATTCAAAGCCTTGAAACCGGGACGTTTGGACCTGAATTTCCCCATCGTGACAATGGTTACTTTGAGATTTTATAGAGGTTTTCTTCCCGTTAGAGCATATCTTGGACAGATTATGTTTTATTTTGATTCTTTTTTTATCCTGAAGCACAGTGGATGTTTTTTCTTTTTTTTTTTTTTTGAAATCGAAAGCCATTTCTGAGATAATAAAATCCCTTCTAAGCCACTTTCCCCAAGGTTTCTGGAGAGTATCAATAATGGTCACATCATCTTGCACCTGCGAAGTAACTATTCAAGCCTGGATCTGAAATTAATTACAGGTAAAGAAAGGAAGCACTGATATTTTACAAATAAAAAATACACCTTTAAAGCCACTAGAAGCTGTATGAAGGGCTACCTGAAAGTCAAATTCCTCAAGCAAAATCATATTGACTGCGGCAGAATTCACAGCATCTGTACGGTTTCCAACTCAATTTGGTTTTTTAGCAGTAATTCTTCCCCACATCTTCTTTCTTCTTCCCCTTAGCACCGTTTCGACTCATACACAACCTGCTTCATAAATCGCCGGGCGCAGCGACGGTTTCTAAAACGCGCAAGAGTTACAAGAATCTCCGGGAGGGAATTGTAAAAGTGGGCAGATTTAGCTTTAACAAGAAATCTCCCGGAAATAAATCTACTTCTCCGAGTCAGTTCTTCTCTGGGTTTCGAATATTTTAGCGCTATAAAACGTTCAGAACTCCAGAGCCCTGGGGAAAGGGGATGAATTCACTGCAACAACTCTGTTGCTTTATTTTTTTTTTCCCCCCGCCGCGTCATGGTTCGCCGTGTTTAAAGATATAAACTGATCATCTTGTCCTTTGCTGTCAAGAGGTGGGTTAAAGTTGGTTTTTTTTTGATTTTGTGAGGCAGGTTGTACTTCTTTCTGAAGTCCTACAGACTGAGGTTGCTTTCTTGGACTTGTTCCGGTGTGGAGAGTTAGATCAGTAGGCTCGGAAAATCCCCTTGTCCGACCTGGACCTCCTTTCTCTTAGTCACAGATTTTTTTTTTTCTCTTTTTTAAGCAGTAACTAGAATCGAATCCACAGCTGGTACTGGAAGTGGAACTGGGGTCTCTCCTTCCTTACTGCTGTAATTGGAGTAAAACTCCTTCTTGCTCAGAAGAGTGATGCTTTGATGGCTGTGCAGTGACCCAGGTTGCACTGAGGGAAGTTGAAATTGAATATTAGGAAGAATTTCTTACCTGAAAGGCTTCTCAGGTGTTGGAACGGGTTGTCCAGTGGTGGAGTCCCCTTCCCTGAAGGTATTTAAGGGATATGGTTTAGTCGAGGACTTGTCAGCATTTAGTTAACAATTGGACTCGGTGATCTTAAAAGGTCTTTTCCAGTCGAGGCAATTCTGTGATTTCACGTGAAGGTATCCCAGGGCGGAATACTCTGCCCCAGTTTCTAGTGAGCAGGCTGTGCCCCAAAAACTCGTTTGAAAGAAGCAAGTCGGCCAACTAGGTATCGTAAAACTGATGAAAAGCAGAGTTGCACGAAGCTGATTGAGATCTGGTTGAGTCCCTCTGGTCCTTTCTGGTTATCGTCGTTTCCAAAATTTTCCACCCAGTGACCTAGAGCCTTGCCTCTGCCTCCTCGTAAAAGCGAGCGTAAGTCGTTACCAGGTTTGTAGTCAAGCCACACATTTGAGATGGCTTCGAGACAACCAGAGATTTGAGCTGATTAAAACAAAAAAACCTGTCCAGGTCAGTAGCCTGTCTCCTGGAAGCCACCGGGCAATTAAAGAGACAAGTTTCGAGCGGTCTCGCCTTGGCGTGTCCTCCCCTCTTTGGCAGGTAAATGCTAAATGCTGCTTTCAGTCTGTCATGTTCAACGGCTTCATCGGATCGTCCCTCTGCATTTGTCTCTTTTTTTTTTGGCTCCCTAACATCCTGCAGCTCCGCGTTCCAGGATTCAGTTCCCTTTATTGACTTGAAAAAAAATCAGCAGTGATTTCCCTGGGACTTCTCAGTTCTTGTGTTCCTGAAAGGGTGAATAATCTTTGAACTTCCCTGAACCACTGATAGTTTTGGAAGTCTCCGGTAGATCCTTCCCCGCCGTTCTCTGTTTTCCAAGATCAGAAAAGCATTGGTTACTCGGAGCACGGGCTCTCTGCTCTCCAAGGTTGGTGCAGACAATCAATTACAACTTACTCAAGTAATTATTGATACGCAAACAAGGCAGTAATTATAGTTCGGAATTAATTTGCGCATGGAACAACGAAACAAGAGCGCTGAGCTCGGCGCAGAAGGGAGCGGGGGAATAATTAGGATTTTTTCCTCCTGCTCTGCCCTAGCGAGTGTAAGAAAATTCACGGCGAGCAACCTTCTCTTGGAAGGATTAAACACGAAGCTCTTCAGAGAGGTAACTGCCGTGAAGGAAAGCAGTCGACCTTACAATAATCAACGAGGTGGTTGGAAAACAATGGGTTTTGTAAGCGCTGCGTTAAATTTGTGGTTTGTCCTCTCAGGTGTAAATTTACATCCCCTAAAAGTAGATACAAAAGCTAGGCTGCTACTGTTTTATCTGATATAAACCCTCTCAATTCTACAAATAAATGGTATTTAACATTGGGGAAAAGACGTGGAGAGGT
>NW_009705109.1:24327-26684 GCF_000703405.1 Apaloderma vittatum
AGGGAATGGGGTTGACTGTATTAATCCTTGATATTCTGGCGAATCAGTGGGATAACGCAAAATAGATAAATTCCCAGGGCCTTAAGTTTGCGACAAGTTTGCTTCGTGGAAATGAGAAACAAGGAATGAACGCGTTTGGTCAGGAATTCCTGCAAATGTTCTTGCCGTCAGACTTGGTTGCCTTGGGAGAAATTTCACTCCTCCCGTTTGTTCTGGGCGGTTCGCGTAACTTCAGCTTTTAAAACCTCCTTGGGTGCGACCGTCGTCGACTCCTTCGTGCCACCGTACCTTTCCGCGAAATAAATACGGTAATATTTCATTTATCATGCCGCATCAGGTATAAATAAGAGTGTAAATCGCGACAGAATGTGCCGTAACGACATATTTGAAGTTGTTTGGAGCAACTGGCGATGAACCCTTTTGAGATTCAGACTTGAAAGTCGGGAATCGAAACGCTTCGTACGCAAAAGCTGCCTTCCCCAAGGTAGGAGAGTGTCCCTTCAACATCCGGGAACAGCTCCGGTCCCTGAAGAGCCCGAAATAATCGCTTGCACCCCTTTGCTCCTCAAAACTGGCGGGGAGGAGGCGGAACGGTGACTATTCTCCGTGCCAGACCATGGGGGAATTCAGGCTTGTATTAAAATTCTGCGTGGTGGCTCGGATTAAAACAGCGGGATCCCGCTGCGAGATGAATATTGAGAATTATTTTCGGTCGAGGGATGATGAAGAGCCCGAAGGTCACTCAGGGTGACCCAGGCTAAGTCAGGAAAACTGAAAAGAGAACCTGCCCTTCCTGTAACCAGAAGGAATTTTTCATTATGAAAATTTGTGATGGTGAGAACCGTTTTTAGCGACAGATGAAAATAAGATGCTTTCATCTGCCTCTATTTATTAGATTGGTTTTGCTTTTTGTTTTTTCCCCCACCCCGTTTTCTGATTTTCATTACAGCTGCCTGGGAGATGACTTTATTACAGAGAATCCGAGCTCCAAGTTTTTATCGGTGACGAAAATGAGATTGGGAGAAAGGATGAAAATGTTTCTAGGACATCTGAGCTACCCCATCTGACAGGGAGCAGGATAGCCGGTTAGAAACTTTAGCTTAATTAATTTATCGCAAAAAACCTCACAGTTTGTCTCCCCAATTTGAAAAGTTTGAAATTTAATTGCTTCATTTCCCTGATGCCTTGCTGCGTCTTGACCAAAGATGGTGAGTTAATGAATTATGTTTTTTAATGCTCTCACAGTAGTACTATTTGTGGTTTTGTACAATTAAAAAAAAAAGAAAAAAGCTCCTAATGAAGAGAAATATTCTGGAAATATGAGACAAAAGTCTCCTTTGTGCGTCTGAGTGGGGCGTATTTCAGGGGAGATGGTGACCAAAAAGCTAAAATATCCAAATTATTTTTAGCGGTGGCATCGATCGATACAGCAGATGCTAATACATTTAAAACCGACCTTGAACCTGTTAAAAACAGGAAAATAAACAAGAATATTGGGCAAAATTACTGTGCGCCTGTGGTGCCCGGGGCCTATTTCGAGGGTGGCAGGTCCAGGCCTCATAAATGAGACTTAGAAAAATTGTATCTAAACATGCACAGAGGTGGGTGGCACGTACCAAAATGCCCCAAAAATCGAGACAACTTGGCCAGCCGAGTGTTTGAAAGTGGTTAGCGAGCTTCAGTTTGGACATTTAACTCAGGCCAGCCCCGAAACATGGGAGGGATGTTTGCGAAAGGAGCCTCTGCCAACATGGCACCTGGTTAAGGGGACTTGTGGGGCCAGACCTGGCGTGTCCTGAGGGGTGCAGCCCCACAGAGGGTGGGGGAACTGTGTCCCCTCAGAAAGCCAAGCCAGGAGCATCTGGGGACAGCACTTGGGGGGCTGCCTGGAGATCGTGGCCAGCCCCAGCTGAGGGTGAGGCCTGGGTGAGGCCCAGGTGAGGCCTATGGCGGCCATTAGTGCCGTGAGGGCCCTCAGCTGGCCCTCCACCCTCCCAGGTGTTAACTCATTAATGTGCCCTCACCCACAGTTAAAAGAGTGTTTTTGGGAGAGGAGGCTGCTCCATAGCGGGTCTGGAAAAAGGTAAGGGAAATAAAAATGGGTTTATTTTGGTTTTTTGTTGTAGCTAAGAAGGCGCAAGGCGTCGTTGTCGTGGTTTTGTTTAGTTGGAGGTGGGCTTGTGAGTTTGTTTGCAGCGAATTGTTTGTTGGAACTAAAGTAAATGTGCCTGGATGTCGTGTGGAGGGGAGAAGGATGCTTTTTCAAAAGTTACTTTGGGTCTCTTTTCATGGTGCTGAGGGTTTAAACGTCCAGGTTATGGCTAAAAAAACGGTTTTTTAGAGGGAAAAAACCGAGG
>NW_009705109.1:26715-51431 GCF_000703405.1 Apaloderma vittatum
GAGGAAAATAGCCGAGGAGAGAAACCTTGCCAGGTAAAAATCAGGGAAATGGTCTTTTATTAGTGTTTACTTGCTTTGGAACTGAGTAGCTTAGAGGTAAAAGTTGTAAAAAATTGTTTCTATTAACCGTGTTCCGAAACATTTTAGTTGTTTCTGTTTTTTTTTTCTTTTTTGTTAGTTTTAATTTTTCCCAATGGCTGGTTAGTAGTTCATTACTGATGATTTAATCTAGTCTGGAAGAGAGGCTAAGAAGTGCTGTTGTAATCAAGAACTGAGAGAATATAATAGTAAGATTTATATATAATATAAACTGAGACATAAGAATTGAGAGGATATAAGAACAAGAATTAAATTTAATGTGAATTGAGAGGATATAATAACAAGAATTATATATAATATGAATTGAGATGATAAGAATTGATATTACTCCTTCTCTTCTAGGTTTTTAGCTCCGTGTTTCCACCTGTAGGAACCTCTAAAGTGTGGTTTGTAAACTTTGTGTAGAAAATATCTCTGCCTGATCGTGGTCTGGATGGATTTCAGTTGGGTTCAAACTAAGTTCCACCTGGAAAAAGATGGTTTTTGGTCTTTGTAGGTGTAGGCCTAAACCTGAATGAAGTATTTTATTTAGAGGCAGGGAAGAGAATTGTGCAAATCTTTCCTATTGATCAACAGTGTTCGAAAGTGTCTGATGTGTCTGGTGTGTCTAGAATCAGTGAGGAATCTAAGTGTGATTTCCATGGGCGAGGGGTTAAAAAAAATTAAGAAAAGGAATAGCAGAGAAGTGTAGGTCTGGAAAATAGATGTGGCTTAATACCTCCAGAAATACCAGCTTAAAGTGTTTTTTATTAGGCAGTGACAAGAGAGCAATGGATTCCGAGGAATGGAACAAGAGACGAAACCTATTTCTGCTTTTAGAAAATGAATGTGGAGCGTTCTGGAGCTGAAGAGAGCATAAATCTCTCCAGAAGAAAACTGCTGAGGGTTTGCAGCTGCTTGGCGGGTTCTGCTGAGTCGGGGCAGGGGGGAAATAATGAGCAGGATAAAGTATTTTGATGTTTTCTACAATTGCACATGCAATAATCCTCGTTTACGACTTGTCGCTGCCCTAATCTGAAAAGTCAAGCAGGATCATGCTTCTTTGTGGGCTGCTTTGCTCTGTTCCACTTAATGATACGCTGCTGCCAACTTGCTAAAACCTTAAACAACAGCTCTGAAAGGAAAGGACCGTTTTCATTTTCCCTCCGTGTTTATAATGCCAATCAATTGGTGCCTTGAAGCAATTATTGACTAATTAAAGACCGTCTCGGGTGAAGACGGCAAAAACGTTAAGAGCTCACGTGTGGCGCAGAAGCATTTCATAATATTTGCGTAGCGCCCTAAATGGACGAACAAATAGAAATTTGCAGAAGCTTTTAGCGATGAAACTGCAGCGCTGGTGACCAGACAGAACAAATCTGTTACCAAAGTGGGAGCCCTTCATGCTTTTTAATCCTTTTAAATTTTATATACAAATTAGCTTTTGGCTGCGCGACGATACGTGTCGGCTCGTGATATGTTTTACTCGTTGAATTTACGGATGGAATCCAAACTCGGAATTTAATCGCCTCGTGGTGAAAGGGGGATTCAGATCCAGGGCCTTTAATATGATTGAGGAAAAACCGTGTGCAAAAAAAATCGTGCGTGGAGGCTTGTGCCCACACAAGAGCGACTTGATTTCCGGTGTCTTTTGATGATTATTTATGTGGTTTATACCTAAGCTCTGGCTTTTACTACAAAAGATTCTCTAAATCTCCCTGACCTTTCAGAAAATCATAGGTTGTGCTTCAGACCAGCCTGAGTTGATTTTTTTTTAAATATTATTTTTTGTAGCCTTTTAAGAATGTGAGACCAAATCCAGTTGAACTGGCAGAGCTGAGTTAAAAAACAATAGAACGCTCAGATGAACCAGATTTCCATGTGCAACACCTTATTTTTTGGTCGTTGTTAAACGCGTATTTATTGACCAATTCAGAATTATTTAAGCATCTCACTGGAGTAAGTAGAAAGATGTTTAATTCCCTGGCTGGCGACTTAGCCACCAAGCCTTCATTTCTCCCCCAAATTGCGCATTAATTTTTGTTTTCTTAATCCTTTCTCCACTTAATTAATCCCAGTATCCTGATTAAAATGCAAGCTCAGTTCATTTAGCCCAGTCTACTCGGAATTTCTGTCCCCTGTGTCTTCATCCTTGCGTGGCTGCTGTGAAATTTGCCTTCTGGGGGTGGTTTTTTTCCTTTCCTATGGGCTTGATAAGTAACTTGTAACAGCTGGAGCAGTTTTTTTGTGGCGTTTCACCCCATCTGCTCTGCTTTGGAGGTCTGAAATCCAGAATTTTCTCTCCAGTGCAATCTTCCTGACTTGCCCAGCTCAGAGTTTTTGCGCGAAGTTCTTCTGGGTAGAAGATTTGCGCCTTGAGAGCACTTATTTTTTATATCAAACAATGTTTACGGGGAGAGAAAAAAAGGCTTCTGATCTAACTTTTTTTTAAACCGCTTTCAGAAGGAGATGAATCGGGTGCTTCGCTTCTTAGATGCTCTGCCAGGCTCGTAAGAGCAAACAAGCCTTTAGTTTTGAGTCTTTTGCAGTACGAGGACGCAAATACTGGCGTCGAAATCCAAGATTTTTGTCCCCAAGAGGACGCCTGTCTTTACAGAGCTACAGGCCTTATTATTAAAGGGCTTGTGTGCAGCTGCGCGATTTATTTTTTCCTCCTTTTTCTTTTTCCTAGGGAGTTTTAGGTAAGTAGAAATAAACATTGGAATAAATCTCTTGCTGGAGGCTACGAGAAGGGTTGTGCCAACCCTAAAAATCTCTCTATCCCTGTTGGTTACATGTAATGTTGTTTGAGCCACTTAATTATTTTCTTAGTAATTTAATATGCGGCGGATAGGAGGCCTTAAAAAGTCATTAATGGACTTTCCAGTTAATGAAACGAAAGCAAGGAGAATTAGAAATTATTCTTTATAATCAGTACTCAATCATTCCCAGACAGTTCACCAATTATTCACTCGTTCTTTTATTAAAGAATATGCATTAGGACAGGAAAAATAATTATACGAGCTGGTAGAGCTTGTTTTGTATTTAGAGAACTGATTTTTGAAAAAAAAAAAAAATGGGGGGGAAAAAAGAATTAAGAACTTGCTCACGTTGCAAAGATGAGAAAAACAACTTTTTTATCACTTGGGGGAGAGAAAGGTCTTGGGAAATATAAACCAGAGTCTCCGAGTGTCATTTTATTTGTAGATCTACGAGTGCTTTTTACTAACTGATGTGTGGTTGAGCTCTCCCCGTTTCCCTCGGCTGAGGATCCGCCTGGTGACTGTGGTTCCCGTTCCAAATTGAAGTTGACGAAGGTCTCCGCGGAGAATTTTTTGCCTCGTTTGGCGTTGCGGTAAAACAAAGCAGGCAACTGTTAGTACTGGAAAACATTTCTTCAATTCTGGTGTGCTCCTGCGTGGATTTTTTAGCTCCGCAATGCAGAGTTAGGGAGCTCAAAAGAGACCTTTGAAGACAGAAATTAGCATTTATTTTGAAAAGGAGAGCTTGGCAAAGCGCTTCCTAGAGGAGGGTAGCACTTTGTTAGAATATTTATGATATTATAATATTTAGGAAGTTGTTTTCTTGGTGCTGGGTTGGGACAAGCCCACTCCAGGAGAATTTTTTAGGGAACTCGAGCCGGTTTTGCTGCCATCACCCACGCGTTTTGCTGGTCGCTGGCGATCTCAGTCCGGCCCGTTTGGGGAACGCGATTTCCTCTCCTAACCTCGATTTGCCCGAGAAACATCCTCGGGAATTTGTGAGCAGATTGAGGCTTCGTCTCGCCGCTAACGAGGTTGTGTTGGCAAACGTGCCGCCGGTGGAGCTGACCCTTCTGCTCCGAGAGGGCTGTTATTTCGCCTTTTCCAGCTGGTGCTATTGGCTGTTAATCAGAAATTGTTTCTACTTTCTCCTTCGCGCTTGATTTCCGCTTTCCCCTACTCAACTTTGCATCCAAGGTTGGTTCGTTATGAATTACATCGTTCCAACCCCGTCTTGACATTTCGCCGCCGGCTGCCAACGGTTGGTCAGCGTTGCCGCCGTCGCTTCTTGCCGCGTAGAAAATACGCGATCGCGCCAATTAGGGTGTTTACTCCATCTTTTCTCTGAAAATGAGTGCGAAAAATCCTACTGGTTGGAGTTTCTGAAATAACCGGCGTGGCCGTGACCTTACGAAGGTGATCAAATTCTTTATTGACTCTTTGTATGTCCGTAATAAATCCTCTGCGTTAGGTTGCCGCCGTCGCTTCTTGCCGCGTAGAAAATACGCGATCGCGCCAATTAGGGTGTTTACTCCATCTTTTCTCTGAAAATGAGTGCGAAAAATCCTACTGGTTGGAGTTTCTGAAATAACCGGCGTGGCCGTGACCTTACGAAGGTGATCAAATTCTTTATTGACTCTTTGTATGTCCGTAATAAATCCTCTGCGTTAGGTTTTGCGCTTGTTCTTGCCAAGTTACCCCTTTTTTCTTGGGGTAAGGGGAGGTATTTGCCTCGTTGGCTGGAAATTAAAACAAATTAGGGCGGCGGGAGCGGGAAGAGAATTTAATTTGTTGACCGTACCAAGCGAGAGTCCTGTTCCCTCATCCTGCTTCGGTATCTTGTACCTTATTTAATTAAATTAGCTCATTAATATCGTCAAATGTGGATTCGTGGCACGACGTCGGGCAATTTAAATGAGGGAGCTGAGATAGTTGCTACGAAACCGAGGTTCTTGATCTTTGGATACCACGAAGCGTCTTTGTGGTAGTTGCGATTTGGACCCAGACCTCCAGTTTAGGATGTAACGAAACAAATGGGTCAAGGTAAAAAAAAATGTACTTTTTTTTTTAAAAAAAAAAAAGAGGGGAAAAAACCCAACAAAAACCCAAAACAGAGAAACAAATGAAAGAGATTGGCTTCAAAGAGAGAAGACTTCATCTTGAAATAGGAAAAAAAAAAGTAAGGCAGTAGTGAACAAATGTTGCCCTTGAAGCAGTCAAATAAATTCCATGTGAATCTGAAGCAAAACCTTCTTCAGAGGGTGAGTAGCGTCTCGTATTTGCAAGTTTACCGACCTCCTGGTCTCATTCTTTGTTTACCCGTCAGGTTCTGAATATTTTCTTTGGAAAGCAACGCTTGTTTCCTTTTAAATTTTTAATTTGGTCCCTATTAGCAACTAAACTAACCTGACGCTTAAGCTGTTGACGGTGCGGGCGAAGCTACTTTTAGGCTAGAAAGCAACTACAACCTGAAATTGCAATTAGAAAAAGTGAAACTTGTTATTATTTTTGACTTGGCAGGGTGCTACTGAATGGGTTGGGACAACAAAAGTGCAAAAAAAAAAAACCCTGTAGGATGCGACCAAAGTGCAACTCGATAGCAAACGGATGAAATGCCACGAAGCGGGTTCAAAACTTCCCGGAGTGACGCGTATTGACATTTCTATAATACACACTTTATTCATAATTCTCTCGTATTTTACCCCGACCGGCTTTGCTCTGTCAGCTTCTGCTTTTTTTTCCTCGCTCCGAATCGCTGTGCCTCGCCGCGATTAATTTATTTTTTTTTTTTTGGAAGGGGAGGGATGCGCTGCAGCAAACGTTACAGGATTAAAGACAGAATTGATTAGGGATAATGGGAGTTAGTTAAATTTTAATCCTGCTGCTGGAGCCTTCAGCAAAGCAATCGATAACATTTGCTGGGGGCTTCTGGGCAATAATGAGCCAAGTTGGCGTCTGAGGTCGGGGCTCCCGGCTTTGAGGAGCGAAAACCCACACAAATGCGGACACAAGAGTGGAAAAAACACAAATGTGGTTTTTTTTGCAGGTGTGCTCATTGAATACCTTCTACTCCCTGTTTCCTCTCGATTAGGCGGAGGCTCCTGCGTGGTTTTTATTCCTCTGCTGTCGTGTGAACCTCACTTTGCTCTCTCCTCACCGAAAACCACGCAGAATATACGACAGTCCCTTGACAGAGTCCTAATTCAACGACTGCAGCGTCTCTTCGCTTGTTTTTCTCTGCTGGGGAAACTCATTCTCTTGTCTATTTGTAATTTTGCCGCTGTTCAGGTCGTTATTTTAAGTTGACTTTTCGCTTCCTTCGAGGCTGTGTTACCTGTTCTGGAAGGAACTAAGGCGTCCCGCGAAGATCGTCGTAATTTCATTTTTCCTGAAATACTGAATACGCTTCAAAACTGGTCTCGTGGCGCTGAGGTTTTGGGAGTCTGTGATGAAGTAGCCAATTTTCTAAATGATTTTTTTTAGTTTTTTGGGGTAATACATGTTTGCTTGCTGTCTGGTAAGTAGCGTTACCTGTAACTTACTCAGAGTTCAACGTTTAGTGTGAATTATCTGCCTTCAATTTGTGCCTGCACGTCACTCAATATTTTACTGGTATAGGCAATTACCTAAAATGCATCTTTCTGCTTAAAAGCACCATTACGTGCCAGTTATTAAAACCTGAGGAAAATTGGGAGTTGATTGCCTAATTCCTTAGGTTAAAAAAAAAAAAAATCAGAATGGAAAATTCTGTGTGGCAGCTGAGGAGGAGATTCCTCAAATTATTTTTGAAGGATATTAATTAGAACTTATTAGTAGACATAGAAAGGTTTTTTAAAAAAAAAATGAGAGGGAGTTGACTGATAATGCAGAGCTTTTACATCTGTATCTTGTTGAAAGATTGATTCGAACGCTAAATTTTTTTTTGTTTGTTTTTTATTCTGTAGCTTTGGGCACCGTTCGTTTTTCTTTCCCCCCCGCCCCCGTAAAATGAAACTACGTTCCATAGAGTGATGGAGAATACTTGGATATCTTTGCTAGAAGGTGCTAATAAAACCGCAATTTCAAAATAAACCCAAGTCGAGATGGGTGTAACTAGACTTTGATTTGAGGGGGTTTTATCTTAGGCTTGACTTGCGGCGGAGTTAATCTCGGATTTAATACCGTTGGTCTAGAGGCCCTGAAGGCTCTGATGTGAATTGGCAATCTCAGACGTGGGCATCAGAACTAAACCCCGAGGGTTTTAAAGTTTTTGGCGATTATATTTGGCTTCTGATGGCAGGGGGCAATGGAAAACGGGGGGGAATAAGGCAAATAAGTAGGAAATGGGATTTCTCATGCTCTTCGTAGAGTTTTAGAATAGTTTTGGCTGCAAGAGACCTTCAAGATCGTCGAGTCCAACTTTTTTCTAGCCCTGTCAACCCCACTAACCCTTCTCTTAAACACCTCCAGGAATGGCCACTCAACCACCAACCTGGACAGGCTGTTCCAAGGCCTGACAACCCTCTCGGTAAAGAAATTCTTCCTAAAATCCAAAATAATATCCTTGCTCGTGTCCTCTCTGGACTAATGCGACACCTTCTTCCCAGCTCTGTGGTTTCTTGGGGACAAGGTTCTTTAAGCATCAAGCACGAGTGGCAAAATAAGCTTTTTGAGACGTCTCTTGCGTGTCTGCACGCAGCCCGAAGGTTTGAGTGCAAAAATTAAAATACTCGCCAAATAGCGGAATTTGAAACCCGAGCTGGTTTACGTAGCTAAAACCCGAGGTATTTATTTCCACCTCGCTCCTTTAGAAATTTGAGTCACTAAGAGATATCTAAACGTGGTGTGATGTAGTTCGAAAACTCTTGCGTCCATTGGGCTGTGGGGAATATTTACTCCATGAATATATTGATTTAATTTGAGCTGGGCGTCGGGGAGGAAAAAAGAAATAGCGGGAGGAAGAAGAGCTTAAACCAACTTATTCTTTGGGAAGTGCTGACGTGCTAGTAAATGGAAGTAAGAGTTGATTGTTATTTCTTTTCCTTTTAGCCCCTGTCAGGCTCGAAACGGATTTTTGTTGAGATGGGTCGAAGTGTTTGTGTGATGGATTGGTGTTTGCAGCTGGGGAGTTCTTAAAATCTCCGGTTTACTCCGCTTTTTTTCACGGTGTGGTGAGCATTAGAAGAAAATACGGATGCGTAGATTCACCTAACGGCATCTACTGGCAAGTTATTTGTTGTTTAGTTCAAGGAGTAGTAAACAAGTGAGTTATGTGAAGGGACAGAAATGATCTGAAACTGAATCTCAGGTCCTTCTTTTGCCAAGTGGAGAAAACTCTTACTACGAGTTGTACCGACTTAGTATCTCTACGGCCAGGAGTGCGACAGCATCCATGAGGAGGACGCGACTGAAATTCTTTGCTTCAAAGACGGGCTGAATAGAGGGATGAGCTCTGTCTCGTTGGGTAGAAAATGTCACGGAAATGTCAGATTTCCATCTGCCTCACAACAGCTTTCGTGAAAATCTTAACGCGGCCCAAAGATGTCGGTTCTCGACTTAAACATCTCAAGGCTGCAGGAACGGTAGGTGTGTATTGGCGTGAAAGTTTGGCAGGGAAAGGGGCTCTTCTGAAGAAATTCAGCTTTTTTTTTCTTCCGCTGTAGAAGTTGGGATAAAGGAAACTGTTTACCCGAGTGTCCGTTTCTGTTGAAAGCTGATTTCTCAAGATCCGTCGCCCCGTAGGCCGTTGGCACGTGATTACTTTTGGGTTTTGTTTTTTTATTGCCTGCTGTGACAGCAGGACGGGGCAGGGATCTCCATGAGAACGCAGTGATGTTTCTAAGGTCATCATAGCTTTAAAGTAGATAATACAGTTAAAAACCCCTCATTCCGGTCGGACGAGGCGTTCCTTAAGTTTTTGGATGACTTCTGCGTGAGATCTGAGGTTTTCTTAAGTAACTTAGTTGTAAACCGCACAATTTACACCTCAGATGTCTAAAACTGAGGGCTTTATTCGAAGCAAGGAAGACCTGAAGCTCTAGGCTGTAAATCAAAGTTGTAATAGCGGTTGTGACCTTTCGTCCTTCAGCATCCGAAGCAAACAAAGCTATTTGTCCGTTTGGGGCTTTTTTGGGGGGGAGGAGGGAGTTGAGATCTCATTTTAACCGTGCAATTCAGCAAGCTGCAGCCAGGCGTGTTTGTTTATGGGGTTTAATCTCATTACACAGTTCCTCTGCGGAAAGCCCGTAAGCGAAGGGGTTGTAACGGGATTACATCCATTGGCTTAATTTATGCAGCTCTCTAACAAGGTTATTCAAGGATACTATGTTTAGGTAGGATTTGGGGTTGCGTTTTATTTTTTTTTTGCTTCTAGCAACACTGGAATTTCCTCAACGTTTCAGGCTTCCAGATTTGTCTCTCTTTTTTTTTTCTTCTGGTACATCAAAAAAAAAAAATCCTGTTGGTGAGTTTGGTAGTAGAATGCATCGTCCTTGCAAGATTTCTCGTTGAGTCAAGGAGGGTGGTGGAATTAGCGGCGCAAAAACGTGCATTACGCTCGGGTGATGCTGCCTTTTGTTGTTCTTGCGCTGGCGTTTGGAGGCTTTGGGGGGCTCGGAGGCTTCGCTCAGACTGGTAGCAAATGCGTCGCATGGTCCCCAGACAGTAATTTGGCTTTGAGGGCACTGATTCGGCTTTGCCTTTAGGAGAAGGGAACACCACCCGGAGAAGCCTAAATCTGTGAGTTATGAATGTGAAATTCTCCCAATAAAGCCTTTTTAAGTGTTAAATGAGTGCATCCTCATAAATGCCAGCAAGAATTAAATGACCCGATTGAGACTCGCATCCCATAATGAAAACTATGAAGGTTCCTCTAGACCTAAATATAAATTGACACTATTTCATCTTTTTTTTTTTTTTTTTAATGTGCCCATATTTCCAGAGATGAAAGCTGCCTGTGTGCGTGGGATTGGGCTACTAGGAAATACTCTCTTCACCAGCAAGTGCTTGGTTTTTTGTTGTTTTTTTTTTTTCTGATATGAGGACAAAAGATCTTTTAATGCAATCCTAATAGCGACGACTTCAGATCAGAATATTTTCTTTGTAGCCAAAAAAGCGCGGAAGTGAAAACCTCAAAGGATAACGGGGTCTTGAAAAGAAACAAGGTATTAGCATGACGCTGCTTGAAAGCCCGGAGAGGGGTATTAGTGGCCTTCAAACTGGGATCTGAAAGGAATCCGACTTGCTGCGAAGGGCTCGGAGGGCAGAAATTGCTTTTTGTGCTCCTGGAGAAACAACCCCTTGGAAGAGCCCCGGAGCATCTTTGTTCCGAAGCTCCGAAAACGCCGTCGCCGTGTAGCGAGCTCGACCCCTCCGTTTTGTCAACGGGGATTAATAACCATGGAGATGGGAAATAATCTCCTTTTTCTTATCAGATTTTTGCCATCTTCCCAGGTGCAAATGTTTTACCGTGTAACCTGTCCTTTCTTGTACTTTCAGACTTAAAACCGGCCGAGTTGCTCTGAAAGTTCGTTTAGAGAACGCACATTGAACCACAGTAACGAGGCCACGTCATTTTTGCGTTTTGGGCTACAATTCATCTACCATGATGGATGGTATTAAGTAGTTTTATTGACAATCATCCTGAAACACATTAAAAACCTTTTTTATTTAGTGGTTTATGCTCAAAGCTAGAGGTTCTGATTTATATATTTCATTAAAGCGTGTGTCCTGAAAAATAATGCTCAGCTGAGTTGTTATTACTCATTAGTTATTTGTAGATTCACGGTCTCTCCTTCTACTTTTGGATCTAGGAAAAAAATAGGAGAAAAGAAACTGGAATTACGTCCTTTGTGGTTTTGGTTTCAGGCAAAAAGCGTCTCGGCTTTATAATCCCAATTTCATGACGTTTATGGAGGTCCGAAAGTTTTATTTGGAGAGAATTGGCACCTGAAACCTTTCCTTGTACGTCAGAAGGACTCCAGCGAAATACATTTTGAGAAAATCCCTCATGGAACTGTAGTATTTTACAATGCTATGGATTATTTTTAATTTTTTTTGGTATTTTTAGAAAATGATTGCTTTTTTTTTTCTTCGGGGCGTGATCTCTAGCGTTCACAGGAATCTTTCGACGTCGTAAAATAAACCTTAATAGCTTTCGGTTTATTGATGTCGATGTGTTTATCCTAAAGGAACAGGGCTCCCAAAAGTGACAAGTTCCTACTTTGATCCTCAAATATTTTTTTTTTCCTGTTCTCTTGTGTCACTAAATCATAGGTATTTTAGGCTTATTTGTGCGAGATTACAGTAAAAACGCTCTTTTAGTGACTTGAGTCGTTGAAAAATGTCATCTTTAAATACAGAATTTTCTATCCTTTTCCTCCCATCTGAATAGAGCACAAGACCTCTGTGAGGAGTCGTCAGGTGTAGTAATAAATGTGGTAAAGAAACCCATCTGAGGAGGCTAAATATGTTTTCTAACGCTTTTTTTCCCCGAATTTATTTTGCAAATGGGTGTGTTGACTGTCCCAAACAACAGGAGATGAATGAACAATGCGTTGCTCAGATGCGTTCTGCAAAAATCAGTTGTTTAGTAGTAGCTTAAGCTCGAGGTCTCGGCAAATTTGTAGATTAAACTCTTCTAAATCTTTTAGACGAGTCGAGTCAACATTTTTGTTCTTTTTAATAGCATTTAGTTCCAATAAGCTGTTTGTAAACGGTGCAGACGTGGTTTAGTGGTTGTGGTGGTGTTGGGTTGATGGTTGGACTTGATCTTGGAGGTCTTTGCCAACTTGAACGAAATCTATGATCGATCTCCAAGCGAAGTTAGTTGTTAGACTTTGAATAATTCCAGCTCCTTGGAAATTCAAGTCACAACTTGC
Source organism: Apaloderma vittatum (assembly GCF_000703405.1). Lineage (NCBI taxonomy): Eukaryota > Metazoa > Chordata > Aves > Trogoniformes > Trogonidae > Apaloderma > Apaloderma vittatum. Next base: position 38,414 of record NW_009705109.1, read on the forward strand.
ATGCCGTGCACATCTTTTGTGGGTAGGTATATACGTATTTTTTTAAATTTTACCAGATTAAAACTTAGAGCAAAGTCAAGTTGGAGTGTTCTTGATAGGAACTGCCGGAAAACATAGCGTGTAAAAGTTCAGCAGACTTTTCACTTGTCACACACTCACGTAGCTGTGTGGGTATTTTCTCTTTAGTCCTTTTGCAAAGCAATTTGATCATCTAGGAATTCTGTTTGGTCGAAGGTGAAAGCATTATAGAAGGGCAGCGGTGCTTCAGACACAGCCTGTGGTCTTGAGATCTTCCCGAAGAGGAGGAAAAAGTGAGTCCGTGGTCTCGAGGTCTTCCCAAAGAGAAGAAAAAAGTGAGTCTGTGGTCTCTTACCTTCACAAGGAGGAGAAAAAAGCAAGTTCGTGGTCTCGAGGTCTTCCCAAAGAGGAGGAAAAAGCGAGTCCGTGGTCTCGAGGTCTTCCCAAAGAGGAGGAAAAAGCAAGTCCGTGGTCTCGAGGTCTTCCCAAAGAGGAGGAAAAAGCAAGTCCGTGGTCTCGAGGTCTTCCCAAAGAGGAGGAAAAAGCGAGTCCGTGGTCTCGAGGTCTTCCCAAAGAGGAGGAAAAAGCGAGCCCGTGGTCTTGAGATCTTCCCAAAGAGGAGGAAAAAATGTAGTTTCGAGCTGCAGATCCCTTCAAACCTCTGTGGTCAACGTTCTCTGCTCATCTAAAAACAGGTGTAAGAAAGCAACCGGCCTCTGAGCAATAAGGGATTTTTGTTTTCTTCTGTTTCAAGCCATGAAAAACAAAAAAAAAGTCATTCCAACAACAAGGTGAAAAGTCATTCCAACAAGGTGAAAAGTCATTCCAACAAGGTGAAAAGTCATTCCAACAAGGTGAAAAGTCATTCCAACAAGGTGAAAAGTCATTCCAACAAGGTGAAAAGTCATTCCAACAAGGTGAAAAGTCATTCCAACAAGGTGAAAAGTCAAGGTATCCAGTTGGTGTTGGTGTCTTGAAAGCTGTGGCCTGCTTTGGTCTTCATCATTGGGGTGAGCGGAAGATGGAAAGGGTTGGAAAAAATCCAAATTGTGTGTTCTTAGGCTGAATGAACATCAATTCCCGGGGTTTATGTCAGACATCCGAAGGCACTCGAGTGGTTAAATGACCCCGTCTATTGATAATTTTAATTTTAGCCGAGGGAGATATTTCAAAACTCTTTTTGGGAAATGAGCCTCATTTAAAAAAAACCCCAAACATCACCACAACCCCTTGCAAACCTCAGACAAAACCAAAAAACGAGACCGCTGACGGTCTTAGCGAGATTTTACAAATGGGAAAGTGTCCGGAATTAGTTCAGCTTATTTATTTAAATCAACAACTTAGCTTAACGTGGAAATTTGCAATGTAAATATTATGTTGCTTATATATTTTTATTTTTGTTTTTCCCCCCCAATTTGCCATTAACTTTTTCCAGGAGCTCTGCCCTGTGCTCCTCTTGGGTTAGCGCCGGAGTTAATTCTTCCTCGGGGTATTTTGGAAAGAATCCCTCATGTGCGATCTTTATCGATGTAACTATGAATAAAACCACGTTGCTGCAACTTTGGGGCCGTACGCCATTAAACTTTTATTAGATGCTTATTGCTGACTGGAGTTTGATAAAATACCGCACTAATCAGGGCCATTTAGGATCAAAACGCAATCCGACGCGTGAGGTTTTCTGGAACATCACACGACATAAATTATGCATCCGAGTGAGGTTTTGTTTTTTTTTTTCCAGGACTGGCACCGTCTTGTTTCCTTCTGGTTTTTTGGGGGTAAGCGCTACGGAATAAAATCCAGCTGTGATGTAAAGTTACAGAGATGCAGTTTTGGGTATTTCCTCCACTGACAAATCTTTGGCTGGGAGGGGAAAAAAAATAAAATAAAAATCAAATAAGGCGTCGTTTGACGCAGCAATCCGCTGCGTTTGTAACCAGTGAGGAAAGCAGGAGCACCAGGGTACGGAATATTTGCGTTTTCCTGTCTGAAGGCTGCCCGAGTCTCAACAGATCAAGAAGGGATGTCTTTAATTTTAATTTTAATTATTTAGTTGGTTATTATTTGCGGTGCTTGCTCCAAGTTCTTGAGGAAAGCTGTCCCTTTTCCCTCTAGCAACTTAGAATCGGAGAACCATTAAGGTTGGAAAAGACCTCTAAGGTCATCAAGTCCAACTGTCAACCCGACACGGTTGTGACCGCTGAACCGTGTCCCCAAATGCCACATTGGCGGATTTTTTTGTTTGTTTTTTTTTGAAATCTCCAGGCCTGATGACTCCACCACTGCTCTGGGCAGCCTGTGCCACTCTTTCAGTGAAGAAATTCTTCCCGATGGCCAATCGAAACCTCCTCTGGTCCAACTGAGCCCATTTCCTCTCATCTTCTTGCTTAAGAGACCGACTCCACCTTGCTACAACCTCTTTTCAAGGAGTTGTAGAGCGCGTGAAGGTCCCCTTGGAGTCTTCTACAGGCTGAACACCCCCAAGTCCTGCATCAGACTCGTCCTCCAGACCCTTCCCCACCTTCCAATAACTTCAGATTGGGTCGGATCGCTTCAGGAAGCTTTTTGTGAAGCGCTTAGCTGAGACATATTCAGATTTCGCGTCCTTTAAAAAGAAAGAAGCCGTCTCCTATCCGATATTAACCAGGATGGCTTTGTTGTGTCCGTAAATGAACTGGAATTTGAAAATGAGATGAATTCCAATGATGAGGTGGATGTTTGATGGGGACACTTGTGCTCTCTTAACACCTGCCTGTCTTTTTGTACCAGATCCTTAGTTCCAAGACAAGTTCTTGGAATTAATAAATTAATAATTGAATGGTCTTTTTTTATGTAGTTGAGCGGATGGAACAGCCTTTTCCAGCCTGTCTGGGAACTTGGTTAAAAAATGCCCTCGTAAATAGAAAATAATGCATAGTTCAATATATAAAAATATATATATAACCCCCCCCTAGGTATATATATGTAACTATATATCTGTAGGATTTTCTGTGTAGGATTTACAGGCAGGTTAAGAAAAGGAAGATGATGACATGTAGGAGTGAAACAGATTTCAATGGCAAAAATCTCCTTAGATTTGAATTTCATGCATTTTTTCCAGCTGAGTGACTCGGTTTGTATTCTTTTTTTTTTTATCCCCAACATGTGAGTGGTTGTAACATCCCGTAGGATCTTTTCTCAGCTCGTTGTCCTTTCCCATTAAGTTGGATTTTCATCGCTGGGTTACCTGCTTGTATGTTGTTCCACGGAGCTGGTTCTTTGATGCGCAAAGGCGAGCTCGTCTCAGAGAATCGTAGAAAGCGTTGGGCTGGAAGGGACCTTTGAAGGTCATTTAATCCAACCCCCAAAGAGGAATTCTGCAAAAGAAGGCTGAAGAATGAAACTTTGCTTCGGAAGCTCCACGCTACCTTTTTTTTTTGACGTAAAATCCTTGAATCATAAACAGGAATCTGAAAATATTACTGACAGAAAATTGAATTTGTAGCGCTTTAGTGCCCACAATCAAAACTTTCTCATTTCTTACAAGATTTCAACTCTTCTTCCATTCTAATTGGAAAAAAATCCGATGGAGGTTTTGCTTCTCCTGAAGTATTTTCCTAGGCCGAGTTACCACCTGCGCGCCGAAGCTGCTCAACGTGTTTATTTTGCAACAGGCCGTAAATACCGAGCTGCCAGCCTTAAATCCGCCGTGCGCGACCGCAGGAATAAATTTTCCGCGTCGTGGAATTGAAGCGCTCATCAAGGGGGGATGCACCACGCTGAGCAGTTGAACCCTTGCCTTTTTCCATTAACCCATGTCCTTCCTTTTGCCTTTCAAACAATTACCTCGAGGTGGGTTTTTTTTGTGTTTTTTTTTAAGGCTGATGCATTCCACCCTATAAATTAAAGCTCGTTCAGCGGAGTTGTAGGTGACGGAGCAATAAGACCTCTTGTTTTTCTTTGGGAAAACAGAAGGCTTTGCACTCCAGGTGACAGAACAAAGGGAAAAATACCACCTTAGGATTGTTAAGGTATGCAGCATCAAAAATATAACTGCTCTATTCGCCAGCCCCTCTCATTTAAATAGTTTATGTGAGTATTCAGTGAAAAAGCATCACGGAAATATGAAAAAAAAAAAATACATGAAAAATGCAAGTATCATCATCTGAAAAGCTCCTGGGAGGCCAGAGCTGCAGGAACTGCTGGGGCAGGAGTTACTCTTGGTTGAGCCCTTGGGTTTCGGGGGCCGAGCCCTTGGATTTTGGGGGCCGAGCCCTCGGATTTCAGGAGCCGAAGAGCTGGACAGCAGCTGATGGAGCTCGAAGGTGAAACCCCTCATTTGGCTGCTGTGATTTGTTGCCTGGATGTTGAATGGGTGGAAGAGGATTCATTCAGCACGTGAAGATGGAGCTGTCGGTTATTTTGTCTTCTACTTCCACCACGAATTTGAAGCCGCTCTGACGCCAGGAGCCCGAGTCCGTGTTCGATGAGTACGTTCCTTGCTGCGCTCTTTGGAATTTTAAGCGAAAATAAAACAACAGCCTCTATGTTCATTCTTTGCCACGGTGGTCTCCTAGCAACAGAGCTTCCTCTTCAATGACCCTTGTCGGTTGGGAACTTTCGCATCCCAAACAGTTTAAATAACCTTAATTATTCGTGCGGCTTCTGAAACTTGAGCGGAAATAAAGGTTTGATTTCCCAGGGAAGCGCGTGGCGTTTGCTCGGGGCCTTGTCAGGGCAAACCAGTGCTGTTAATTTTAAGCCACTGGGTTTTTTGGATTATTTGTGTGTGTGTGTGTGAGACAGTTTCCAGAAGAAGTTGCTCTCTTCCTAAATGTTTTGGGAATTTGAAAGTAGTTCTTCCTAACCGAAGATCGTTTCCTGTTGATTTTAGAAACAACTTCTGCTCGCGGCAGCGGGGACTCTGTCTGATGTGTTACTGCTGATAATTAAGGTTATTCAAAGCTTTTCCATTGCATGATATCTTGGTTTTTTGGTAATAAAAATTATATTTGTAACTTGTAACAATATATTTGTAATTTGTAACAATTTGCAAAGAGCTCTGAGGTTTTGGCATAATTTAAAATAGGAAGAAGGCCGCCGGTCTACGCGTGGGTGTGAATTCTTTGCATTTTATGTATTATTTTTTATATTGTGTGAAGCTGTTCTGAAAACTCTTTGTTAAGGAGGATTAATCTTACTAAGAACTATGATAGTTTGGCTCCCTTCAAGTAAGGCGATACAGATGCAGGTCAGACTGAAATTCGGGATAAAACGTAAGTTTTTTTTGACTTAGCGTAAATGCGATCAGACTCCTGGCTGGTACGTCTGCTCTACTAATTAACTTTCAGATAAGATAAATCACTTTTTTTTTTGATTGAGGAAGGTGTTAATTCAGTAATTGATTTGCTCGACCGCTGATTTTGCAATGGAGTGAAGTTAACGATGCGAAGGGGGTGTAGTCGAGAGGTTCGACAGACGCGTTAGGTTGTCAGAAGATAGGATAAGAAGAAATGGGTTGCACCAGGGGAGGTTTAAATTGGAAATTAGGAAAAATTTCTTTACTCAAGAGGCGTTGGAATGGGCTGCCCAGGGAGGAGTCCCCATCCCTGGAGGTGTTCAAAAAAATCATGGTTTAGTGGTCCTGGTGGTGTTGGGTTGAGAATTGGGTTGAGCGTTGGGTTGAGTAGATCCTGGGCGTCTTTTCCAAGTTGAATGATTCTACAATACTATGAAAATAAAAATCCCTTTTTCTACAACTCGGCGTATCGGAAAATGCAAAAGGAGATGAACGGTGCAGGAGATTCGGTCGCGGTGAGGATCTGCTGGTTGCTTCATCTAAATTCTCCGTTAGAGAAAAGAGGTCGGGTCATAATATACGACACTTCTGCAGTCGTACGGAAGCCGGTAAGAGCTTTTGATAAGATAACTACCTCGTAAATCAGCCCGAGAGAACAAAGGCCTCAAAACTGAAATCTTGCTGCCGCCTCTTCATCGCTACGCTCGGTGATAGATGACGCGGGCCATTAGTTTAAGTGCAGGACGGCTTGGGAGACGGCGCCGGCAGAGCTGTGCCGCGTGTGCCTTCACCGTGCAAACGTGTGGTTGGGGGTGAAAAAAAAAGAAAACCAACATGATGCATTGGGGATGCAAAGGTGCAGCTATAAATAACGGGAGCAACAGCCACCGAGCAGCTGCTCGCTCAGCATCGCGTGCTAATTAAATTCCTGACCGGCGGAGGTTGGCTCCGGCTGTGCTGAGCGATGGCGTTACCTGGGAGCTCCAAAAACCGTTAATTTTTGTAGCGCCGCGCTCGTTGGCGAGGGGAGAGGGTACAAACGGAGAGAAGCTGGTGAACTGGGAAGTTTCTGTGGTTAAGAAACACTATTAAGCGTGCGTGGTGGTACCGTTCCTCAAGCTTTTTATTTTTTTTTCTTTTCACCTAGAGGGGAGCAAAGTAATTTGTTGACACTGCGGCAATTATAAAAGCCTTGCCTCCGAGCACACAAACGCAATGATATTAAGCTTAATTACATATAATTAATTCCGCAAAAATATTGAAATTGTTGTGGTGAATGGCGCCGCGGCGCTCGCTGTACGTTCCGTTAATGTGGGGGAGCAGATGTGCATGAAAAGAGCCTGGAAGCCGTCCAGAAGTTGGCAATTATTAACCGGGTAATCCGCTACTGATTTATTTCTAACGCCGCTTAACGCGCCTCCTCGGGCGTGCGGAGAGTTGGGGAGACGGAGGCTGTTGGGGTAGAGAGGATAGAATTCCGCGTAAGGATTTTAATCGTTCGGATCTTAATTAATATCAGAGCGAGTCGGCGTTCCCCAGAGCCGATCCCCCTTTTTGTGTTTGCCGACGCTTGGCCTCGTGCTATTTTTGAGGCTCTGTTCGATGAGCTTTTTCATATCCCAGGATTAGAACTCAAAAACCGAGGATAGAGGATTAATTCTCCGGCTCGAAGGTGACAATTCAGGGGACTTCTGTGTGATTTGGTTGGGTTGAGGGTTGGGTTGACTAGATCCTGACCTTCTCTGAACTTAAGTTCCATATAAATCAGCGTCGCCATCGTTTAAATACCTTCTGAATCTGGGTTTTCAAATGCAACCAAACAGGAAAAAAAAATGAACTGCGATGGGGAAAATTAGACGACGTGACATCTGCGTTGACTCTGTTGTCCAAGAAAACTTTTAAGAAAGTGGAATTAGTGGAAATACTGTAGAATTAGTAAAAAAACTTCCATCCTGGTAATCGGACCTCTGGAGGAGGAGTGGGTTCAAGAATTTAATTAACGTTGAGGTGGGTTTTTTTTGTTTTTTTTTTGTTTTTTTCTGAAATACACAATGAACGCGAGTTGTAATTTAACGTTCTCGCCAAGTCTAAGGAGAGCTAGCGGAGTCTTCGTTTAAAACAATTTTGCCGAGATCAAAGCTTATCTTCCATTTAACAAACCAAATTAATTTCCTGAAGTGTCAGAGCTAACGTTTAGATTTACAGCGGTATTAAATAATGAAAGAGTCAACAACGTGTCGGCACTAGGGCGATGTGTTTTTGCATCTACCTTATTACCTTAAACTCGGTATTTAGTGACGTCGCTCCCCGATACCTGGAATTGGACTCGGAGCTTCTGTGCAGGATCATTCGTTTCGTTCACAAAAAATTAGTGACTAAACCCTGGTTTTGGGGAGACACGGACGGGACGGACGAGACCCGCCACAAAACCAGGCAAAAAAAAAAAATCAAATCCCAAACATTATTACAAGGAAAGGATCCCCGACTTTTTCCATTTTCTGCCTGTGTAGGAACAGATTGCGTTGACTATACAGGTGAGGAGTCCAATTTCAGATTTATTTCCCTTCACGTTGCGTCAGGAACATATTGTTTTCAGATCAGTTTACGAATTCTTCGTATTTTTATTTTTTCAGAAGCGTTTTTGAGCAGTTACCCTGCGGAAATGAATGAATTGGACTCTTCAGAAAGGGCAGATTTAGGCTAACTTGTGATACTGAGGTTATTTTGAGATTTTTTTTTTTTCCCTTGAGTATTTTATTAGCCAAACAGGATTTGGTTGTAGGTTCCTTGGAATATATGGACTTGATTCCAAAAATCTGGCTTAATTTGAAAATATTAAGAAGCAAACCTATGGAGGAGCATGTTAAAAACATCCAGGATGACATATTTTTGAAGAATTTGAATCTCTCTTGAAAAATGCTTTGTCCTGACTGTCTTTTTTCCTACTAATTACGCTTTTCTGCCTATCTGCAAGCCCTTCTCCCTGCCAATAACTTCTCACTACGTTGTCCAATCTCGGCGAAACTTGACAGAGGAGCAGGTGTTGAAGAAATACCCAGTTGCTGCGGAATTAATGCCGATCGATAGCTGATTTCAAGGAGAGAGGCCCGAAGAAAAGGCAGGAGCGAGGGTTTCGGCGGCGCCGCGCGTCCGCTCGACGGGGCGATCACGGCTGGTCTCTTGAGCGACGGGCATTGAGGTTTTTGGTAGCTCAGTGGAAAAAAAAACCCAACGCAAAACCCCAAAAAACAACCGACCCCAAAGCTGTTGGAAATGAAAGATTAAAATGTTTCATTGCAAAATGCCAGGATTTTTTTTTAATAGGGGCAGATTTCCGTGTTTTTTTTCCCATTAAGTCTATAATTAGTCATTGATAAGACTATTAATACCTATGGAATAGGAATCTGGAATATATTTAGTCATTTATAAGACTATAATACCTAAGGAATAGGTGTCTGGAATGTAATTAGTCATTGATAAGACTATTAATACCTATGGTATAGGTATCTGGAATATAATTAGTCATTAATAAGACTATAATATCAATAGAATAACAGAAAATACTGTTATTTCTTCATGTCTAAGTTTCCCTAATAAAGAATTACTTAGTGTAAAAAAATGACCGTAAAGATTCAGGATACGATCCGTGTTCCGGTGGTGCTGTAGGAATTAACTGCCGGAGGCTTTGCAAGTCCGAGCTATAACCGAAACGCGGTGGGGAGATTCCTTCGGGCAACTTTTTAATATTTTCAATTAAGACAGCACTTCGAGGCTGCTGTTATTTCACCCCGGCCCCGGATTTCTTGGCAGAACCGGGTTGCTTTTCCCGTGGACGTTTTGTTGCTGTCCCTTCTGCGTCGCAATAACGCGCGGGGCTGTTGATTGCTGGTAATTGCCTCCTCTAGTATCTCTATTTTTAGGCAGACTCTCGAGCTGCTAAGCGGTAGCAAGACGCAACGCTCGTGGGTCAGACTTTCTTTATGCTTCCGTGGATGGATCCGAAATGACTATATTCAGCTGACCCAGAGTTTTCTTGACTCAATAGTATAAAGCAAGTATATATTTTTTTTTTCCCTTTCCGTTCTTTTGGCTTTGCAGAATTTATTCCAGTTTCCAAGAAGTCGGAAGGATGAGCTCTGAGCGTCACCCTGGGTGGCTTGAGAATCATTCCTCTTCCCCCCAAAATTGCCTCCTGCAGGAGTGAACGTTGTATTTGGACCATTTTCCATTTATTTTACACCTGCTGTTGCCAGGGTTTGGTAGGCAAATGCGTGGAAAACGCTGAAGCCGTGGGCGTGTGGCTCAAAAAACTCAAAACCTGGAGGTGTTTCCCAGCAGAGAAGGGAAGAAGGTTACGCAGAGCTCCGTCCCAAGGCGCCGTTTCTTTATTCTAATTTTTTAAAATTTCTCTTGTGGAGGATGATTCTGCTTAGGAGCCTGCAGCCTCTCTGGCAGCTGTGGTTTTATTATTAGACCAAGCCTCGGAGTCGTCAGGACAACACCCTGGCAGGAGGTAACATTTGCATCTTTGCCTGGGTTTTTTTCGAGCAGCAGTGACCTGTCAAAGCTCATCTCGGAGCCTCCCTCCCTTTGACAGTCGTGGCAAATAAGAACGATTTATTCCTGACAGCTTTACGGAACAATATCAACTAATTTATGCGCAACTTCTCCCTGGGCTAATTGGGACGCGGACATGCTGGGCATAAAAGCCACGGGGGGAAGAGGAGAAAACCACCGCCCCCGGGCTCGCCAACTGCTGTGAAGAGGCATCAGGCTGAGCAGATTGTCCCTTTTCAGGCAAAATTAAAGGTGATAAGGAGCTTGGGAGACAAAAGAGCGAGCCCGGCGCGGGTCATCTGTCAGGAGCCTTCCGCCGAGACGGCTCGAACAATGCGACTCGGTGTGATGTTAGAGAGGAAAAAAAAAAAAGGCAAAAATATCTGGTGTCTCCAGTTGAATGTTTTGCAAGGTGGGAGAAAATCGGCAGAGAATTTAGTGTATTTTGATACCAACCCTTAAAGAATTGCTTCCAAACGCACTTAATTTCCTGTAAATCGTCCCTGGTGTTTGGCAGTGTTAAACTTTAGAGAGCGAGCCCAATGAGACAATCTTAGTTCTAGGTCTAAGCCTTCAACTCTGTGAATTTACAGCGGCTGAGGCTCTTCTGCTCTTAGTGGGGAAAAAGAAAACCCAAATAATAATTAAAAAAAAAATCAAAATTAGATAATAAATACAGATGAGAAGAGATGAGGTTAAATCGACTATCTTAGTTCTAGGTCTAAGCCTTCAACTCTGCGAATTTACAGCGGCTGAGGCTCTTCTGCTTTTAGTGGGGAAAAAGAAAACCCAAATAATAATTAAAAAAAAAATCAAAATTAGATAATAAATACGGATGAGAAGAGATGAGGTTAAATTGACTATCTTAGTTCTAGGTCTAAGCCTTCAACTCTGTGAATTTACAGCGGCTGAGTCTCTTCTGCTTTTGGTGGGGAAGAAGAAAACCCAAATAATAATTAAAAAAACCCAATCAAAATTAGATAATAAGAAATATGGTCAAGGAGACGAGGTTAAATCGAATCTTGACTTGGATAAAGAGTTGGGTATCTCTGTTTTTATGAACAATTGCATATTTTGGGCTGTATGATGAGCTTTTTTTTAAAAAACGAGGCGAACAAGACAAACTACCCACCTTTTTCTCTACGTCTTTCTGATCCAAGGCTGTTAAATGATGATTTTTGAGAAAACGACTGTGTTGCCGGTCGCCTGAACCGAGTGACCAATTACAATAAGACACATACGGTAAAGTAGAGTTAACAAAATAGGGTAAAATATGCTTAAAATAAAATATTCTCTGGATTCTTCCTGATGAGCTGGCTGGCTTTGTTCTGTGGAGTACGCTAATGATGATTTCTGATCTATTTTTTTTTAATTTCTTTCGAAAAGAAGGTTTTTTCCCAATGCTACTTACCCTTCCAGTGGCATCGTTCAGCTCGACGCGCCAGCCTTTATTTCTGCAGGCAGAGAATTTAAAAAGGAGGGAAATAAAAATATTTAATGGAGAGAAAGCAAGAGGGAAAACTTCAAATTTATTTTTTCCTTACCCTGTAAACCCTTCCAGGAGAAACACCAGCTCTGTGAGCCCGGCTCAGCTGTTTATTCACCGTCCAAGTGGGTTTTTTTTGTATTTTTTTTTAGCGATGATTTCAGCTGGAAGGGCGTGATGGCTGCTCTTGAGAAGATGAAGCTATTACGATCCGTTTTGAGGCTGAGCAAAGTAGCTCGTGATAGCGCGTTTGGAGAGCGTCGCGCGTTGGAGTACGTCTGGCGAGAGGAGAAGGCGAGATCGGCTTGGCATCCCCCCGTTTTCGATTTTCCACGTGAGAGCTTCCTACTCAAGCGTGCGAGAAATCTCCGAATGTTGGCACGTTGTTTAGGGGAAGAAAGTACAGTCATTTCCTCTTTTTTTTTTTTCCTTTCCCTCCTCCGCGCCTCTTCCAGCTTCACCGTGTACAATTCTTTTAGTAGCAGGGGGGACTCCGTAATTTTCGGAATACGTAAATCAAGAGCAGCGTTCAAAATCGATCCTGTTGCTCAAGGTAGAACAAATCGGAAGCTTGATTTGAGGTCTTTATTTTTATTTTTTGCTCTTAAATTGTTTCCCTGAAACGGGGCTGCCCGCTTCCACGCATCTTTAGAGGCTGGGATGGATTTCCATCCCGCAATCCCTCTACCATGGTGGTTTCCTTCCAGGGCGACTCGGAGTTTTTGGTTTTCATCGTTTACAAGCGTAGTAAATGCCTGAAAAAACTCAACAAAACGTTGCTCCTGTGGTGGTGCTCTTGACCTTTGAAAATAATCCGAGCTCACTATTTCTTTGGTTTATAAAATCACGGCCTTTAAGCTCCAGAGACGCACCGGAGCTGCTCTGTCGTAAGAGATTTAGGCGCGCGGATCCTTTCCGATCACCGTAATCCCACGTTGGAACGTTTTGGGGGATTATTTAAGGGCAAGAAACGCCTCCGGTAGTTACAGTGCCGGGAAGAAGGGGACGTGTCGAGCGAGGAAGATTTATTTGCAGGTCGCCCGCCGTACGGACGCGTGGCTTTTTACCTTTCGGAAAGCGCAAGCGGTGATTTATCGTGGGCTGCTTTTATACGCACCGAGTATTTTTTTTTTTTTTTTTTTAGCCTCGGAAAAGGGCACTTGATGTATTTACGGTAGGAGAAGTGGCTTCCAAAGGAAAAGTCAGCAAAAGATTTAATTAACCTTTTGACTAGAAATGTAACTCCATCGATTGTCTTCTGCTTCCTCCTCCCTTTCCCTTCTTTTTCTTTTGTGGTTTTGTTGCCAATATTCGAGATATTTCATGCATCAACTGCTTTTGCTACCTCCAGCCTGTCGCAGTGTCTGAAACAACTGTATTTTTTATTTATTTTTTTTAACTCTGGATCTCCCATAGTGATTTTGGCTGCTTTATTACTTCCTCTAGTCCTGATAAACTTTTAATTGAAAAATCTCTCTGAGACCCAAGAATGTAAGGCCGGCAGAGACGTTTTGTAACCTACCAGGGATAAAACTTTAAAATATTAGTTTTACCGCAAAGTTGCACAATTTCCCTTGGATAAATGTTGGTTTGGGAAGGGTGAAGGAAGAGAGAGAAGGGATGTTCTAGCAATTGGAGCCCTGCTTTTTGAAGGATAATCAGAATGATATATATATATATAT
>NW_009705110.1:0-1336 GCF_000703405.1 Apaloderma vittatum
GGCCAGCCCCTGTTGCAGCAAGGTCTCTGGAGACCCCTCCCGACAATTGGGAAGTCCTACGCAGTGCGTCCACTCATAGGTGAGGTTTCCGAAGTTGCTGCGAGAGGGTCCAGCTTTTATACTATTAAATGAACAACCTTACAAAACTCTGACGGCAGGAACATTTTGTGTTGTTTGCTCTATTGAATTCTTCTCACAGCTCAGCCAGGGCTGAAAGAAGAGTACCAGGGAGTCTCCCTATCTATTTTGGTCCTTAATCACATACTTCTAACAAAGCAAAAGGCAGCTCTTTTCCCTGCCTTGCTTTTAGCTGAAGAAAGATCACTCTGTAGGTTAGTACCAGGAACCTTAACACCTATTATGTGGCTTTGGTTAGACAGTCTTACACAACCAACATAAGCTATTGTTAGTCACACACAGACGATACATATCAGTACAATAGGTAACATTAAGAACAGTTATATTTTCCCATAATTTCTCTTCCATAAGCATAATGACCTTCAATCGTCTCACCATGGCTTCACCCATTGGCTTGGAACCCATCGCAGGCCTTCGTCTGTTAAAATACAAGCATAACCTCAACCAGTCGTTTTTACTTCTGCCAGACCCTTCCATTCCCCAGTTTTCACATCCCAGTATTACACTTCTACTGAATGGCCTTTTTGCAGTCCCGACTCCAACGACATATGATGTAGGGGGCCGGTTATCTTGGTCAGTTAAGCGTGGCGCTAACAACGCTAAAGTCGCAGGTTCGATTCCCGTTTGGTCCCCATGTGTTGCCTGATCTAGTTTACCAACCCTGGCGGCAGGGAGGCTGGATTAAAATGATCTCTAAGGTCCCTTCCAGCTTAGGCCATTCTATGATTCTATGATTCTATCACAATTGGAAGAGACTCTTGATTTTCCATTAATCTTAAACAGTTCAGTACATAAATCGCTTTTGCAAGACGTTCCAAAGGGGATACCAAATCTCCCCCTTTTTGTTTTTGCAAAAGTGATTTCAAGGTCATGTGCACTCTTTCTACAAGAGCTTGTCGTGTGGGAGAATGAGGAATACCTGTCACATGGGATATTCCCCGTTCCTGTAAAAATTCTTTAAAATTGTTAGAAACGTAAGCCGGACTGTGGCAGGTGTTTCCTCCCCCCAGCTAAGCTGTTGCTAAGCAGGTTCCAGGAGGGAATCTGCCTACTTGGGCTAGTCCAGAAACCTGAGCTAGTCCGGACTCAGGTACACCCAGGAAGTTGGCCAGCAGCCAATGAGAAGCCGAGATGGCTATGATTGACCACAGTCCTCATTGACTAGTCTTTAAAAGGGAGCTCTTGCAGCGGCCATGTT
>NW_009705111.1:0-9672 GCF_000703405.1 Apaloderma vittatum
CTAGGCCAGTCTATGATTCTATGATCCTATGATTCAGTTTTCCTTTGTACAGAAAAACCACAAAATTAATTAGCGGGACCTTGAACTCATCTGGTCCTACTTCCTGCTGGGATCGGGGTCAACACTGAAGTTATTTCAGGTTTCTGAACCTTCCTATCTCCAGCCCAATCAAATGTAGCTGCTTCAGCCTTTTCCTATGTCACGTATTTCAGTGCACAATCTTGTCTCTTATTTTCATGATGGCATTTTCATAAAATCATACAGTGTGTTGGGCTGGAAAGGACCTTTAAAGATCATCTAGTCCAACCCCCCAGTCTTAGTCTCTGCAGTATTTTTGTAGCACCTTTCACAAACATCCAGGCAAGCAGCTTTACCACTCAATGCCACAAGTGCTGTCTTTGTGACGGTACAGGAAGGCTGCTGGGGATGTGTGGTTTAGCTCCTGTTCAAGCATTTCTAGTGTTTCTGTTTCATCATAAGAGATCTAACAGCGTCTTTATATTCATCCTGAAGGAAGACTATGTTTATGCCCACCAACTCCTACATGCCTAAACCCACTTTAAGCAATATCAAATGAATTTGATAATCTTTGGCCATTGATATACCCTTTAGGAGAAAAACGGCTTTTACTTCTTACCCCAGGTCAAATATGATTTCAGTTTATTAGAGGCCTAGATAATTGTGTTTCTACCCATTATCTGAAAATATTCAGCCAGATAGAAGATGGAGATACTGTAAGGTCCAGGCTAGTGAAAGGACTAAAGCACAAAGCTCAGGTTATACAAGGCAGTAGAGAATCCAACAATGAAAACACCACTGCCCATTCCACCTTGTAAGATCTCATGTCCAGGTTTCATGCCAAAGCCAAATCTGTAAGACATAAATCAGTAGGACAGCTGGTTTCTCTGTCTCCTTATCCTCCACTGCTGTCTCCTCCTGTGGAGCGCACTCTTGATCCACTGCCTTGCTGGGCAGCCTTGCGTTCTCTGGGAGGACGGATGAGCCTGAGGATGGGAGCGCAGCCCCTTGGGTCCTGACACTTCTGCTCTTTCCTTGCTCCTCACCACTGCTGCTTGTGCAGAGTTCACCACACCTGTGGCCCTAACAAGTAAACGGTGTGGGTGGAAAGGAAGCAGCGATGCACTCTGTTGCATCTCCTCTTGGAAAGATACTTTGATTTTTTTAGTCTGACTAACTTTGGCACAGATACATACAATCAAGGGTGATCCCACTCGGAAAATAATTCCCTTTGAAGCCACCTCTGTAATGGCACGAGTCCTTGCTTGGTGGGAGTAGAGCTCCCTGGTGGAAGAATAGCAATTCTCCCTAGGTACCAGTTGAATTACCTGGGGTATTATTGTGTCATAAATAGTCTGACCCTTCTTAAAAACAAACAAAC
This sequence comes from Apaloderma vittatum, assembly GCF_000703405.1. Classification (NCBI taxonomy): domain Eukaryota; kingdom Metazoa; phylum Chordata; class Aves; order Trogoniformes; family Trogonidae; genus Apaloderma; species Apaloderma vittatum. The sequence continues at coordinate 1,400 of NW_009705111.1, forward strand.
CCTCTCCTCAAATGCTTTCATTTAAACTTTTCAGATAAAGAGGAAAAGCATGGTTTTATTCCAGGAGGCTTTTGCAGAAGAAAAAGTTAAAATTAAAAAAAAATGTAATAATAAACTGCTCAAAGAGTGGTCAGGTTAGCCAGACAAATAAGGAACTAACAAAGTGTGTTCGTTGACTACAGTGAAACGACTGAAGACAGCAAATTGGGATTTTTCAGTTTCATAAGTGAATTAACCTACAGTGGGCATTATGTGGGCCTGTGTGTGGTTTTGGTTTTTTTTTCTTTCTTTTAAGACAAAAATTTTGCTCTGGCTTCAATTATTTGTTTGATTTACGTGAAAGACTGGTGCATGCCATTTGCTTACGTCGATCTGAATTTATGAGCTTGTAAAGCAAATCATTTTATTCTTTTTTTATTTCTTTTACAGCAATAGATGTTCTTCATCATCTAGGCCTTGTGAAAGATGTTCAACAGCCCTCGGAGACAACGGTGCCTTCAACATCATCTCTGTTACCTCAGGGTGTTCGTCTGACTGTATCAGGAGTTGTACTAACTGGTGATGCATATATCGAGTCCCCGATCACTCAAGTCATACCATCAAATCTAGGGCATCAGTTCACCATATTGGTTGGGTTGTACTCTTACAGAGTAAATAATGCTTTCCTTTTCAGTATTAGGAACAAAAGTAGGCTGCAGTTTGGTGTCCAGCTGCTACCGAGAAAGGTAGTGGTGTACACTGGAGGGAAGCAGTCTGTACACTTTGATTACAGTGTGCATAATGAACGATGGCATTCATTTGCCATTGACATCAGAGGCAAGACTGTCTCAATATTCGCTGAGTGTGGAAAGAAGTACTATAGCAAGGAAGTACTTTCTGATGTGGAGACCTTTGATTTGGATGGTTTATTTACCCTGGGAAGGATGAACTCCCACTCTGTCAGCTTTGAAGGAGTTATATGTCAGCTAGATATTATTCCTTCTGCAGAAGCCTCTGCAAACTATTGTAAATATGTGAAACAGCAGTGCCGCCAGGCTGAAACGTATCGATCTCCTCTCGGAGATCCGCATGTGTCAGATGGGCTGGATATTTTTTTGAAGATGATTGCTGAGAAAAACCAGTCAGAAGGTGTATCAGCTTATAGAAGGCAAGAATCGTCAAACATTCCTTTTACCGGTGTTACTCAGATTCACTTTTTACCAGAATACTTTGAGACAAGAAATGTCTCTGCATCAGCATTTGCAGAGGCCAAAGCTTGGCCTGAAACAGAACTCCAGGAGAACGTCAGTCTGCCTCTTCATCAGCAGGAGACGAGCAAAAAAAGAAACATCACTAAAAACCCCACAGGATCACGTCCAAATAGTTTAGACAATACCACAGAAGACGCAGGCAGACAAAGTGAGCCTTCTCTGGTCTCCCCTGTAAAACAGAGTAAAACTAAAAGCAAGGGAATGATCAAAACAAAACAGCATTTTGAAGAACCAAGCAAAAAGCAGCAAATCTTCAATACAAGCCTGTACAGTTTGCCTGCTGACCTCTCTCTGGATAATCAACTTAGTCCAGGGCAGGAAGGTGCATTTGATGCTGATGAGACTTATCACACAGAAAACAGTTATGAAATTGGTATTGATAATTATGCTTATGACTATGAAGATCTTGACAAAATGTTTGAAATGGGAAGTGTCAGAGGTCCAAAGGGGGAAACTGGACCTCCTGTAAGTTATCTTTACTACTCTTTTTTTATTACAATGCAGCAGCATACATTTAACAGAGGCTTTGAAAGAAGCCTTGCAAAGCATGCCAAAGCCTTGGCTGCAGCTTCTCCTGGCTGTACTGTACAAATGCTTGTCTGCCTTAAGTATGTCTCTGTCCCACATGTAATTTTGGTCTAAGTGTCATATATTTTTATTTACTGGCAGAATACGAAGACATTTAAGATATTCACATTCTGGTAAAGTGGTAGGCACCTCAGATTTCTATAAAATTTGAAGTGCAACCAGATGTCTGTAACTGCTGATTATGGAGACTACTCACTTAATAAAATTACAGGATGGATTCATACAGTACACAAATGTGGACACTGATCTATGAAAAGAGCAACCAGGTTGTTTGGAAGACTGACCGAGTTTTCTCGGTTGAGAAATGCTATCAAAATTCGTAATTGTAGAAAGAGACCAGTTGCAGAATCTAGACTGGTAAAACCTTTTATAACCCAAGGTTATGGGGTCATGAAAACCTGCAGTGTCTTACAAGATTCTGTGGCATTATTTTGGTTCTCAGGGTAAGTGATCTCTGAAACAATTGCAAATGCACAGTAGTGCTTTTAATAGAAAGCTGTTTCTCCATTCTTATTGTGTGCACAAGGCTCCTAAACTTTTTAATCATAAAAATGGAAGCAGTATATATGAAGTTACAGACAAAGAACAGCAGTTCCTGCTTAGCTTGGGAAATATGATGGTTAGTGCTTGTTTGAAATTTTTAAACCATATCATGGAGTATATAATTCCAGTTGTGGGGGGTTTTTTGTTGTGGTTCATTGGTTGGGTTTTTCTTTTCCTTTCTCCTCTGTGTGTGTTTGTGTGGTTATTACTAGAAAGCAATCTGATATGTGTTAAGCAGCTCCTAATATATACTCCAATGTGTCCATAAAAATATTGTGTGTATTCTTTCAGCACTGAAATGGTTTTTTTCTTAAGGTAGTAAGCAAGTGAAAAACTGATTTAGGTTCTATTTTTACTCTAAGCAGGATCCAGACGGAAGGGATTGTTACACAATTGAAAAATGTGTTAACAAATAAGTCATGTTAGTCCAGGGGTGCTCTTGCTTAATCTTTTTTGAATGTGAAGTGCATCTTTTTTCTTGTTTTCCCTTATGACAGTATTTATGGGGACATACCACTAAGTATGTAGCTGTCATCACCACTAGGTTAATTTCTGTTTTTTGGAGCTTAAGTTGTTTAGTAACTGCTGATTGAAGCCATTAAGTTTAGCACGTAGCTTGTACATTGTAATTTCAGTCAGAGCCAAGAAAGTTAAATCCTTTTTTCATAGTATGGAAATGGCTACTGATAATGCTGTTGGTTGTTTGCATTATTAAGAAACTCCGAGCAAGTGCCCTGTGTTTTTTCTAGACACAGACACTATGCATACAGTGTCAAAGATGATAGCTGATTTTATGAGTTCAAGGATGTATGTGTTACCATTTTCTATGCCTGTCTTACAGACTGGAGACGTAGAAGTGTGTTTCCTCTAGGAGAGCAGTTAGAGCAGACCTTGCATTTGGTCTAGTCTGTAGCCATGAATATGGTGCATTTGTGCTGAAGTGTTTTGCTGGGTCAGGATTTAAATAACATGGCAAAGTCTTGGAGATCTGTCGCAGAGCTGGGAAGTTAATCTAGACCTTTGTGGGCACTAGTTTGGCTGAAGGGGCCAGCAGCACCCACTGGAAGAGAGGCAAAGCTAAAGCTTTGTGCTGTCACAGAGAGAAGGGGTCTCTGCATGGCTGGGTCCACACACGCTTTTGTGAAGAACTGTGCTGCACAGAGGCTGTGTGGCACCGTACCTGCTGCTGCTGTGGGACTCAGGCTTGAAGTCATGATCCCAAGTTGCTTTCTCAGTCTAGTACACACAAGTAGAGAAGACTTGAGATAATCCAGCTTTTATGTGTGTGGCTCTAATATTTTAATACATAAGTACCCACAGTGTCTTATTAATGGGGAGCCTAAAAAAGCAACACTGAGGGACTTGCAAACTTCCCTTGCAGCAAAAAAATTCCTGATGAGGCATGACCCCTCCCTTTTTTTTTTTTTCATTATGTTGTGGTTGATTTGAACCTTCTTTCAAGATTTCAACACGTAAATAATGTTCATTCTATTGGAGTTGACAGGCAAGAACTAGTTTTTGTGGGTCTTAAACTCTTCAGCTTCATCTTAGCTTTTAATCATCTACCAGAACTGATTCTTGCTTTGTATAATTGGGCCCCTTGTATTCCATGATCCCACAGCTGTGGAATTCACCCACCACTGCAAAGCCAGGCTCTAGAATTCAGGCTTTCGTTTATGGGAAGCATATGGAAAAGGGCACCTATTTATTCAAAGCTGTTAAGACCCTGATTAAAATTCTAGCAGTTACGGTGACTGAAAACCGCTACAAAAAACTTAAAGTGAGTTTAAAGTGAAACAGTGTGGTCTCCTGAACTACTGGTTTAGAAGGAAGACTGCTCCAGTCATCTGATGAGCCACTCCTTCTTGCATTGCACTGTAAAAAGTTTAAAAAATAAATAACTCTAGTATGTATTTTTAACTGATTAACTTTCAACCTGATATTGTTCGTTGCACGGTCCTAAAGCAATTTCCAGTAATGTGATATATAGTCCCACAGTGCTAGAAGGCAACTGAAGAGCTGATTTAAGGTTACTTGCAGGGTGGGTAATTGCATCTGCAGGGTTATCTGCACAGGACTTAATTCCCGGCTCATTTCTCAGGGGAGGCTACTTTCCTCTATTGGAAGAACTTTCTGGATTATGAAAACAGCCAGGAGGAGAAACAGTAGAAGACCAAAAGGTAGTGTTCCTTAGGCTATCTAAATGGTAAGGAAAAGCAGTCTGGAGATATTGCCAGGAGGAATTGGAAATGCAAGCCCTGTATTAGGCAGAATTGAGTCCTGGATGAGATGTTCTTATTCCAACCAAGAGGTGTGAGAGTGAGAACCCTGAGAAGAGATGACAGTTCAGAAATCCTAAATGTGGTAGTAAATAAATAGTAGTAAGGGTAGCATCAGCTATCCTTTCAGTATTAGCTTAATTTAATTTACTCTTAGCTACCCTTTCACGCTTTACCTAATTTCACTCTTATTTTATTTCTCAGCTGAAATTGCTTGCTGAGGCTCTCCCTGGCTGCAGGACATATATTGGGCAGTTAATCACTTTCATGCATTTTTAGCTCTGTAGGTAATCCTCACATTTCCTTGCCCAGGCTGAGAAATCTATCTCAGTATCTGCTGATTCAGATAAAAACTTAAGATTTTTGCTATCTTATTTTTAGTAGCAAAAAGATGTTAATCCTAATATTTACACATTTAATTAACCAGAAACTGATGTAGTTTCCCTGTCTTATGCACAACAATATTTGAAAAACTTTAATCCATAACCCAAAGCCATATGTATATTTCTCTCATGTTGATGACATTGGTTTGGCTGTTGTAGGAATTCCTGACAGGGAAAAGGAAAGACTTCCACAACTGTAAAGAAAGGAGATGAACTGCCTGCTCTAGGGCATTTGAAAAAAGCTTGTGGGTGAAATGCAAATAAAGCAAGAAGGAAAAGTAGGTAGACAATTCAGTTTTGGTAGAATCTCTGTTGCTCAATAATTAATATCTGTATATATATATGCTTAAAAACAGTAGACAGACCATTGCTAGGAGTAGGTAGAAGAATTATGAGTGACAAAGTCAGAATTCCAAAGGATCTAAAATTGATGAGGTGAAACTTGGTGCAATGGTACAGCAATTAGAAGTACAAATTGAGGGTGGAAGAGTGGTTGGTTAGGCAGCCAGATGAAGGCGATAGTGATGTTACAGTGCTTTAGAAAATAAATGCACCTTACCACTGTGAAGCTTGATACATCACGAGAGGTGGTGAATATCAAGGACAGACTATTTTTCTGCTGGTTTGGGTATGCCAAGGCTGCAGTTTGGAGAAGTGTCCTCAGTTTTTGGATGATGAGCTTTGAGAAGAATGTAGACAGAGACTGGAGGGATTGCAGAAGGTTGCAGTAATGGTTGTGCAGTTATATAAAATATGATTCCAAGTGAAGGTTAAAAGAACAGTGGGTTTAGTAATTGAAGTAATAGACAAATGTTATAGTTGTGCAAAGAGTGAGTTGATAAAGATACTTTTTTGCCTCTTCAGAGAAAATAGGACAAGACAGAGTAGGAAATTTTAGGTGGGACATAAGGAAAACATAGCTAATCAGAGAGGTACTTCTGCTATTGCAAGTGATATTAGCGATGTTAGAAGTGAAATTTCCTTCCATTCAGGTTTTAAAGGAGATTTGGAGCCTGATGTTTCTATTTATTTCCTTCCTGTATTTCAAGTAATTTGGTGCTGGTGTGCAGAAAGATTCATGGGGTTTTTGTTTTGCTGAAGGACTCCCTGCCTTAGGTGTTTGATGGATTAAGCATTCAACTCATGTTTCTTTAGCTTAGTCTTTTTTAAAAAGCGTTTGAGGTGAGCTGAGGTTGAGTGCTTGGGGTTTAGTAATATGCCTTTTAAAAAGAGACTTTGTAGTAGCTTTGCAACAAGAACTTCAGTGAAAATGATACAGATATAGAATGGCAACACAATCAGCACATGCCTGTGCAGAAGTTTTAACTGCCTAAGGCATAATTTACTGCTCTGCATCTGAAATCTTAGGGGCTTGTTATAGGTAAATAAAGTGCTTCTTATTACCTCTGGCATATGGCAAGCTGAAAATGTGCATCTATAGAAGGGCTTCAATATCCTAGAAAATGTTTAAGAATTTTCATTATTACGTTCATCCCAATGACCGTTTAAGAGGTAGTGAAAATTTCTAGAAGAGTAGCATCTACTTTTATCATTTGAGGATTAAGCCATAAGTATCTGTAATTTGAGCTTCTCCCCTCAATACCTAAATTAAATTTTTACAGTTCCTAAGGACAGTAAGTTGTAGAGTCATAGAATCATAGAATAGTTTTGGTTGAAAGAAATATTCAAGATCATCAGGTTCAACCTTTGTCCTAGCCCTATCAAGATCCCTAAATCATGTCCCTCAGCACAACATCTACCTGTCTCTTAAACACCTCCAGAGATGGTGACTCAACCATCTCCCCTGCCAGGCTGTTCCAGTGCCTGACCACCCTCTCAGTAAAGACATTCTTCCTAATATCCAACCTGAATCTCCCCTGGTGCAACTTCAGGCCATTTCCCCTTGTCCTATCACTCTCCACTAGGGAGAACAGACCGACCCCCGCCTCACTACAACCTCCTTTCAAGTGGCTGTAGAGAGCTAGAAGGTCTCCCCTCAGCCTCCTTTTGTAGTACCTTTCTTAAGATACGTATAATCTCTTTTGAGCAAATTGATCATATTAAATAAATTTATTTTAAATTTGTGTCAGTAATATTTATACAAAGCCAGTATTTTCTGTTGGTGATTAAAATAGCAAATGCAAAAAAAACCCCAATAAACCCAGCACAGTAGCACTTTTAATTGCTTCAGGTTTGTTTAATTACTATTTCCTGTAGTTGGAGGAAAAGCTACTAAAACAAATTACTAATACATTGGTTTGATTCGCTCACTCTTACATGTTGATTTCTGTGGCTTACATTGATGACCTAAGAGGCATAAATAACTTCCCAGCTAGTATAAGAACAGTCTTGCTGATTTGAAGTTGTAGTTGCTTTCACAGGTAGAAGAAGTACTCAGAGTGGAATAACTTCTTACAACTAGTAGAAAAATAATTTGCAGGAAGACCTCTGAGTGCTCCAAGTCTGGTGTCAGCAGTGATGTTGCGTGAGCTGCAGGGAGAGCTCTGAGCTGGAGGTTAAGGAGTAACACACTCTGGTTAAGGAGAGTCCCTATTAATACTTTAATCAGACATCTGGATTGCTGGTGCTAGTTGCTTATTATTGTTAACCAGAGACTTCATCTACAATGATTGACTTGGTTTGATAAAACATTATTCATCTCTAACCGCATGGTTCAAAATATATTTTACTGCTTCTTTTAGGGGTTACTGAGGGCAGGTTGTGATTAGAATTTTTTTTTCTTCTTGTGTTTTTTAAATTAAAAGAGACAAATACTTAGGAATTATTGTAAACAAAGTGAGGGGAGTTGGGGAGTTGTTTTGTTTTGTGTGGTATTTTCACAAAGGAAGCAGGTGCTATTAGAAAAAATCACATAGGAAAAATGTTCATGCTGGCCTCATTAAATAAGTTAGCAGAAAAGATCATGGAACTTACAAATACTGCTGAAGATTTCTCTTATAAAAATGATGCGGTTTGGCTCTTAACGTATTTTTAGGGAAATGTAGAAAGTGTCTGAAACAAGGATGTAGAAGAACTTTGTATCACAAAAAAATACAACAGAATTACATGCCAGTTCCAACTATTTCACTTTAAAAATACAATGTGTTTTCCCAAGATAATTTTCTAAGCAAAGTGCATCTCTTAAGTTTCAATTTGAGAGGAAAACATACTGCTTCAGCAGTGGCAGGGGAGAGAGCTCTCAGTGCCATTTCAGGTCTGTTTTTGAACCT
>NW_009705111.1:9703-50219 GCF_000703405.1 Apaloderma vittatum
GCCAAGAGCTTTCCATGTGTCTGTCTGCTACGTTGTTGTTGTTATTAAACTGAGAGTCTTTTTGCTTTAGAAAAATGTGTTGATGCCAGTGAGCATTTCTGCAATCAGGGTGAACAGTGAACCTCCTGTATTCAAAGTACGACATGCTGTGGTTTGACCACAGGACACAGATTTGTGCCTTCTAAATTACACCGCGCAAGGGTATGGGTTTCAGCATGGCAATGCAGTATGTATGGACATACAAACATTCCCAGCTGTAAACAGACAGTTGCACTACAATTAGTCTCCTAAGATTATTATGATTAATTGAAAATATTTTTTCTTTTTCCTTCCTCAGAACAAGTGTTTTTCCCAGACTTGTCAAAAGTGGCCTGTTTTTTGCCAAATTAATGTAATTGGCTCTTGATGGGGCCTAAAGTCTCTAGTCAGTACTGTCTTCTCTGCCAGTGACATTTTTCTGAGGAAAAGAAACATCACTTCCACAATATTTTAGGTTTTTAAAAATGCAACTTTTGTCTTAATAAAATGATTCGTTGGCTGTTAATAAAGCCCCAAAGGGTGTTTGTCTTTCTTTTCCTTCTCTCTTTTTCTTTCTTTCCTTTTCCCCCTCTCTTTCTAAGTTTTTGCAGAGACTGTGAGTTGGCCAGTTTGGCCACCATAGTTGCCCTTCTGACTTCCCTGGTGTCCCTGCCAGCTTTCAGCAGTGTTGTTTAGTGACAGGCAGTGCCTCAGCTGAGAGGCTTTAGTATATAGAGAACACGGGAGTGTGAGGAAGTTTGGGTGAAAGAGCAAGTTGAATCCCTTCCTGCTAGCATCAGCGGAGCTTCTTCATGAGCTCTGACTTTCTTGATGCCTGTCTTCCCTTGCAGTGGTTTCTGTTAAAGCTGTGACTTGCTGTGCTGGCATTTGGGTGGCAGCTGAATTCATCCCTAAGGATAGCCCATGCCTCCTTAGGACTCAAGTCTAATGGGTGAACTAATGTAAATTAGTGCAGTTTTGAGTCTAGGATTCTCATTTGTGTTTGAGTACAATGAAGTAGATCCTGAGGTTTTGAATGTGAACAGCAGTCACATGCAGAAAAAAAAGAAGTTGCTGTCTTCAAAACAGCTGCGTATACAGAGAGTGGCACACTAATATTCTTATAATGACTAATAATCTAACTTATTTGCAAAAGATATGTCTAGTTATAGACTAGCATTTTCTTTAAAGAGAATGATATTCATTATATGCGAAGGCAAACACGTTACCACATATTCTTAACAGAAGCTTTTAACGGGAGAAGGAGTAATCATTTGTCTACATTTATTTTCTTCTATTGCATGGCTGTCTTTTCTGTGAGGTGGTATCTTATTTTTTCAGTTACTCCTGACTCTTCTAACATGTCTTTGGCATGCCAGCATGCTTATTAAAAAGGCTTAATTATTCTCTATTCTTGATTTCGAAATACACTGCACTTGCATGTTTCTAATCCTTGAACTGATCTCTTATTCCTTTAGTACAAATACACTTAAGTAAAAGTTACTATCTCGATTGTTAGCTCCAATTCCTCTGACATAAGATACTTTCTAAAGAGAAATCTGATTTACAGACAGATTGAAAATACATGTGGTTGTAGTCTGGGAATTGATATTCGAATTGAGAAGGCCTTCACAAGCAGAAAGTCATCAGTTAAAAGAACTGGTCTGATTCATAATTGTGATACTGTCCTTGTATTAAGTCTTAGCCTCAATTGTTTTGATTTTGTACCACCAGGGTCCTCCAGGTCCTCCAGGCTTACCTGGTCCATCAGGAAAAAGAGGTCCTCGGGTAAGTGAAGCGGCTGTGTTCTTCTGTAGCTCTAGGCAAGTCACCAGTAATCAAGCTGGAGTTTGCATGGTTTTGTTTTTCTCAACTATTCACATACTTAGTGATTATGAAAGTGTATGATTCTTAACATTTGGGAGATAGGTTAAATTAAGGCAAAACCAGCAGGTTTCTTCTGCTGTGGGTTTCCAGGATAGCTGATTCCATGTATGGGTGTGCACACAGAGCATTATTGCATTTGTACCTAGCTTTTGCTGCTCATAACATGAACTTTTAATTTTTCCATGCTGCTCCCATCTGCTGCAATCTTAGGTCATGTTCATTTGTTTTTGGAATGAGAGGGAGTGAGCAATGTGTGTCACGGCCACAGAGGAGCAGGCAGCGGAGACAAATTTAACCACTGCAAGACAGAGCGGGGAAGAAGTCACTTCCAGAAATCTATGTTAGTCTCTTGTGTTGCACAGCTTGATGAAAGGAACAATAGATATGATTTGCTCAAGAAATGAGCTACAGCAGCAAATGTTGATTTTTGTGTGATTGAGTGCACCCCAACGTGAGCAGGAGCAGCAGCCTTGCCAAGGGACAGAGCCCAGGCTCTGCCACAGTGAGCAGAACCCCATGCCCCAGCTGCCAAGAGCATGGGAGAAGCCTGTGCCTCTTCAAAGACTAGCTGATGGGGCAAAAGAGGGTAAATCTGTCTTTGCGCAACTGTGCGCAAAAGAAAATGTTTACAAAGTCCCTGAGGTCATGGTTGGTTTTGTGGGCTTTAGGGTAATGGCACCTGGAGGGAACAGATGAGGATTTGTTGTGTACATGATGTCAGGCCGTGGTATTTGTGGATGTGAGTGGTTATGGCCTTCTAGGCAAATTGTAAGTGGGAGAAAGGAGAGTAGTTTATATGAAGGGTTAGCAGATGCGTGGGAGGAGTTTTGACTCATCCTTTGAGGAACGTTTAAACAAGCTGCTGCTCAATAGTGTGTTGAACGTCCTGTGCTTTGCTGGCTTTCAAAATTGGTCTGACTGGGTAGTGCACTGGTCAAAGGGGCTGAAAAGGAAACTGATGTTTTAGAGCAGTTGGAGGCAAGGGAGTAGACAAGACACGTTGAATGTATGAAATGAAAATATTCCTTCAAGTCTGTATATTCCTGATTTCTTGAATCCTTTTTTTTTTTCCCTCCAAATTATCCTTTATGTTGCATGGTGCCTCTGTCAAGGATACCTCTGGCATCAGAGACGGGAATCTCACATACCTAAGTAAATCCTCACAACTGGGAAGTTATCTTTGGTTTAGAGGCCCATATGTTTAAAGCCATGACTATTGGTGTGATCTCTCTTGCTAAGCTGTCTGGGGTTTTTTGTTTGGTTGGTTGTTTTTTTTCCTGTAGGTCTTTACAGGTATAGAGTACTTAAGAGTACAGTGCTCTACTGCGTGAGTTTTCTGGCTTAATTATTGAGTAGGACATGCTTTCCAATGTGAAGCACAGCTTATAGTAGGATGCCTTGAAAAGTATGGAAATGGTTGAGATGGATTTTTAACAGCAGTTCTGAGTTTCAAATACAAATTTATAAGTGCCAAGGAAGTCCATAAATCTATTTGATCAAAGAAGTAAACATTTCTGAAATTCCAGTGCTCTTCAGTTTGTACAAGACTGATAAATTCAAGCAAGAACAGCTAGGGAAGATAGATGGTATGATAGAGGAGTTTTTGAGCCGAAATGCATATAAAACCTTGTTGGTGCAAAGTCCATGTCCACATCTGCCAGTCTGCACTACGATTTCAGTTTTCCTTCACGTGAGCTGCCATTTGTGACTCAAGGTGCTGAAGGGAAGCAATAGAGTGCAGAGCTTCATTGCTTCCGCCACCTTCGTGGTCTCGGGTGTGTGTTCAAACCTAATCCTGACAGAGATTCACAAGTGGGACACTCTGGGCAAGGTATCAATGCCTGCTCAATGCTTAGAAATTTCCATTAAAAACTAATTCTATGGTAAGGAAGGCTACATCTGACAGGTAAGATTTTGTCTTGGTCTGAGTTTTTCAATAATGAAATTTCATCAATTTCAGAATTAACAGTGAGATGAAATTCCCTGATGCCTCCCATTTCACAAGGATAATTTTGCACTTCTGTGTTGCAGTACTATGCCCTAAGACAACAAAATCCAAGCAGCAAAACCTAGGAGCCACTTCAGCACTGCAGCTACTTTGGCACTTTCTATTTGTTTCCTTTCTCCTAAATCCCTGAGAGTGACTCTGAAATTGCCAGTGTGCAAAGTAATCTCTCGAACAGTGCATAGGATTAGCATTTCTGTGGAGTTATGTCAACATTGTTATTAGTGAGAGGGAGCTTTCAGTGTTGCTGCAAGGTATACCCAGTAAATTCAGTCTCATGTGAGGGAAAGACAAACATTGAGTTAATCTGATTTTAGACCACTGAGTATATGAGAAAGTTGAAAAGATTTCTTATTATTTTTGGTATTTGGATTAATTGTTTGTGTTGCATTTTGGTTGAAGCTGAGTGACTGACACACCAGAAGGCTGTGCTGCCATCCAGCGAGACCCAAACAGGCTGGAGAGTTGAGTGGGGAGAAATTTTATGAAATACAACAAGGGCAAGTGTAGAGTCTTCGATCTGGGAAAGAACAACCCCATGTGCCAGTATAGGTTGGGGACTGACCTGTTAGAGAGCAGCGTAGGGGAAAGGGACCTGGGGGTTCTGGTGGACAGCAGGATGGCCATGAGCCAGCAACGTGCCCTCGTGGCCAAGAAGGCCAATGGCATCCTGGGGTGTGTTAGAAGGGAGGTGGCCAGTAGGTCCAGAGAGGTTCTCCTGCCCTTCTACTCTGCCTTGGTGAGGCCACATCTGGAATATTGTGTCCAGTTCTGGGCCCCTCAGTTCAAGAGGGACAGGGAACTGCTTGAGGGAGTCCAGCGCAGCCACAGGGATGACGGAGGGATGGAACATCTCCCTTATGAGGAAAGGCTGAAGGAGCTGGGGCTCTTTAATTTGGAGAAGAGGAGGCTGAGGGATGACCTCATAAAAGTTTATAAATATGTAAAGGATGGGTGTCAGGGGGACGGAGCCAGGCTCTTCTCAGTGGCGTCCAATGTCAGGACAAGGGCCAACAGGTGCAAACTGGAGCATAGGAGGTTCCACAAAAATATTAGAAAAAACTTTTTCACTGTGAGGGTGACAGTGCACTGGCACAGGCTGCCCAGGGAGGTTGTGGAGTCTCCTCTGGAGACATTCAAAACCCATCCAGACACATTCCTGTGTGACCTGCTCTGGGTGATCCTGCTTTGGCAGGGGGGTTGAACTAGATGATCTTTTGAGGTCCCTTCTAACCCCTGACATACTCTGATTTGTTGCCAACTTGCCAGGGATAGTTTTTCACCAGTTTGGTCCTTCAGTGTTTGGAAGATGAATAGCTGCTAACAGTCATTACAAAAAATACTTTCCCTAGCGTGTAGTTTGTCAAGGAGTGAAGATTGCTGAGTGTACTCCAGAAACAGACACTTATCCTGGAAGCTGTAGCTAGTCTCCATAGCCTGTTCTCTTCCTGGACTGCTTTATGTCCAACTCATTTAGTAATAAGTCTATTTTCTACTCTGGCTGTGGGAGAATTAGATTAGTGAAGGGGATTTGTCTGTGATTTGTTTAGAGAAGGTGGAATACATTGCTCTGAGTGATCTCTTAAGTCAGTGAGAACTGACCCATGTCCTCCTCTTTGCAGTGTATAACTCAGTAACTTAGCATGTGATTTTTCTAATTTTATCCCATGCCTCCAAGTTTTGTAGCAGGATAGCAACAGGCAGTGACTGTGTGCCAGTTGCTTTGGAAGACAGTAGAAACTGAGGTGTTTTTTTTTTAAAAAAGGGAAGAACTAAACTTCACTTGTATTTTTCTAGGAAGATGTGCATGTTTTATTTCTTGAGAATTCTTTGAAAATCTGAACTAGCGCTTCTAAAAGGAACAATGACACAAGTAAAATGACTTTTTGCAAACTGCTCACTTTTGTTCAGTGGAATACTGCATAATCCCACTCCTTTTTGGTTTTGTTTTGTTTTTTTTTTTTCCTAGGGGATTCCAGGACCACATGGTAATCCAGGTTTGCCAGGATTGCCAGGTCCAAAGGTGAGTTAATTGATCCATGTTGCCCTGTAAATACATGAACTTCTTAATGACTCTTTGGAAGCTCCAGAACTGTTTCCTAGAATAAATACAATTTGCCTTCTTTGGTTTACAGATGGAGACTGTTACTATAAACTTATTTTAATTAAATGTAATCAAACAAATTGAACTTCAAATCAAAACAGCAGTTTATTCAGGGGGAAAAAAAAAACTCTGTGTGTGCAGATGACTTGGAAACTGTTACTCACGCAATCAGTCTGTACTTTCCAAAAGAGTTAATGTAAATCAGCTTGGCATCTTTGAACTGAAATTTAAGTGAGAATAAACATTTAATTGCTGTAACCTTTTGCCTTGCTTTTTTTCTTATTTTTATTTTTTTTAAAGGGGAAAGAAAAATACTGTAATTCTCTATAAATTAATCTTTTTTCTTTGTCAATATCCAAGCTTTGATAATTAAATATGCTATTTTCCAGACATTATCACTTGATTAATATGCTAGAAATATTTTATGAAGACTTATGGATGTGATCTTTAAAACCAAAGACAAATTACTGGGCTGGAAGCTCAAATAAAACCCTTCAAACTTGTGAAATCTAGGCCTTTTAAATAGATTTGACAGATTTGTGCAGTTGTAGAATGCCTTCAACTCGTATTTAGTTTGAACAATTTGATAGATATGTTAGGTAAAACCCAGCAGCAACCATGATTTGTTTTAGTATGATTCCTAGTGGCAGGGATCTGACCTGTTATGACAGGTGTTAAAAAGTGCTTGAGGACATAAAAAGAAATTTAATAAAGCTTCCAGCGTCAAACACTGCAAAACCAAGCAGCTTTATTTTTCGTATGTGCTTTTTTTATTATCTAGTTCTATAGCTAGAGTTACACTTAGAGACTCATAATTAATTTTTGCTATATTTATGCTGGCTTTATAATACAATGCATCACTAGGAGAATAATTGTAACAAACTACTCCTACCATTTTGGTTTATAACATATTTTCCCCCTCCAATGAATTATAATTCTGATTGGTTCTTTAGCTGTCTCCATGATTTTAAGAGTAGGAGGAACTGAATGTACGTACATGAATATATTATATGTATGTATTATATTGCTAGGTGCTTAGTGATCTCTTTCATTTCTGTTAGCTTATAAATTATCCTTGCAATGGATATCTTCTGAAACACTTTAAATAAAAAGCCAGGTGCTTACCAAATTTTGACTGTGATGATCCAGTTGACCCATGCTGGCAATGTAAGCTGAAATAAACCACTTTCGTTTGATCTTAGAATATTGCAGACGAGTTGCAGCAGTTCTTTGTCAGTAAATTCACGCAGAATTTTATTCTGCCTTTGAGATGGATGCTTTTCACCCTCCTGTGCTGAAGCGTCATTTATGTACTTTCTTTTGAAGCATGGAACAACATTGGCTAATACGAGCACAGTCCATAATCCAGCCCTGAGCGTGTGCTAGCACTTCCAACTGATAGCTGATGGCCTGGGCATTTAATTTCTGATAAACAGTTTATGGGTGTTTGTAAAGTAATTTAAAAGTATCCGTGAGCTTTGGCTGTATTCCTGGCTTTCTGAAAAATGAATTAGTTAAGAAAATCTAGTTTGTGGATTCTGACACTATTCTAACTACATGTAATGTTACATAGATTAAACAATGAAGCGCTTTGTTTCATCCTCACATCTTGACCTGTGGTGATGTGTTGTTAATCCACAACTGAAGGCCATACATAACAATGGCTGTTTGGTTTTTAGATTAAAAATAATGAGGAATTAATTGTGTTTGTAAGGGAAAGGAAAGGAGATAGTTAAGTTACCAGACAGCCTGTGTTTTAACTAGCCAAGAGCTAATCACGGTTTTATTACAGCTCCTTAATATTTCTGCATTGGAAAGGGAAAGCAGAAGACAGCTTGGAGTTGTTCAAGGAATTGGAACTATTTGCCTTCCAAAATGTAAATCGGCAGGAAAATACTCAGATAACTCGTATCATGTTAAGAGCTCTGTTCTCTGTGACATGACATATAAATTTAGCACAGCGGATTTATTTTGCCATAATTTCAGTCTTTATTTAGTATTCAAAAAGCTTAGTTTCCCCAGTGGCCTCACATGTACCAATGTTAACTGCAGAGAGGAATAGATGGTGTCCTGAAGTGATGGAGGCATGGGGAGAGCATTTCAGCTGGTGTGTCTGCTGAAATCCTGCTCGAATTTACCGATAAAATCTGCTTATCGAAAGTTTTTGAGACATTATGAAATTTTGCAGATGTAAATCTCATTTTGATGTACACTCACACTATTATATTTTATTGTAGTTCTTTACTGAAAATGTTGTGAGGAAAAAAAATATAATAACAAGTACACGTTTCTATGAACATTCCCTCTTGTCTTCTTTAATATTTGAAAATATGTGGCCTTAACCGTGGTGTTGCTGGGGCAATGGTGGGAGATTTAAAAGGGTCCCTTCCAACTCCTAACATTCTGTGATTTGTTTCTGTGTATATTATAAAAAACTTTCTTCCCTGATGATAATGAGCTTAATTTCTCTGTGACAGGGCCCTAAAGGAGACCCAGGATTCTCTCCAGGACGAGCAAAACGTGGAGAAAAGGTAATATTTTCTTTATTATAGAAAAATATTTTATCTATCCCATTCTTTTGTTGATGTCTTGTTTAATATTCAGACAAGTTGTAATTGCACAGTGCTTTGTATTTACTGTGACACTGGTGTATTTTGACAATTATGTGAGAATGACCAGTGAAAACACAGGTGATACAATAAACCAGAGATATAAAAAATTCAATTTCCAGCTTTAAATATAATTTATCTATTTGATTTAATTTCTAAAAATAAAATAAATTAAAAGAGAAGTAGTTTTAGAACAGTGACATTGAATTCTGTTCACACTGCTATAAAATGTACGTATTCCAGTTTTTCTTCAGTATCTTGCATTAGTCCAGAAAGTTGAGTATGACAGGCAAAATTTGGTGATGACAAGCACACGCATTATTGCATGTCGTATTTTATTTAAACACTTTTTGAAAAAGACTCTTGATGCAAACGTTTGTCCTTTTACTTCAAAGACTTCTAGTTCCTCTTAAGCCACTTTAGGCAAGTATTGATTGATCTCTCTGCCCAAAATATTTGAGTATAAATATTCAGAATGATTCTTCATAGAAATTGTGGGCCTGAAGGCTTGTGATTATTTCATTTTTAGATTGTAAATCTACTCATTATGTATGAAACTTTAAAGTCGGTGTTATAATGCTAAACATGTAATTGCATTCTAATGTGTCATCGTATGCTATATCTTTAAGAATATCTTGAAATTATGCTAAGTTTTATTAAGAGCATTTGATAGTAGTTCAGCTGTGGAACACTTGTGCTAGGTAGCAAACACTGTAGGAGTCCAGGACTACTCTCCATAATCAAGCAAGTATTGGCGAATAGTTATTGTTTAGTAGCAGCTGATGTGTACATAAAATAACATATTTTTTAATGCATTCTTTCTGTCAAACTCTAAAATTCACAAATTTATATTTTCAATGTTAAAAGACTGCTGAGCAAAATTCATAAATGTCTCTGCTGATGCACTGATAAGAGGTTTATTTTTAAATTTTAGACTCGGACTTTTAGAATTTCAATTAGATTTATTTTTTAAAAAATATTTACGCCATGTTTTATGCAGCACAATCCATAATGCTGCCCTGATTTCTGACTGGGGATTGTTGGCATAACAGTAACACAAACAAAGTAACGGTTGAATATATATATATAAATTTGAGGTGAAACAACTCACTTCTGAGGAAGGGTTACCTGATGAATTGTGTAGTGTCTTCACTACCATTTATGTTAGATAAAAGTAACTGTTGTGAGGTTGTGAATTAAGTCTGTTCCAGCCAGGATTTGGCCGCGTGCGTGACGCAGGAACATGCAGGTTGCACCAGCTGGTTGCAGTTGAGGAACTGTTGCCTTTTCGATTTTCTTCCTCAAAAAAAAATAAAAAAGTAAAAAAATCTATGTCTGATCAAACATTAGCTGCTTCTTCATACCCAATGTCCAAGAATGCAGAGAAGATATGATGTCCTGCCTGTCTATAGGCCTGTGAAACGTAGCAATTCTGGGTGTTTTTCTTGTGCAGGGTGATCCAGGCCCCATGGGCTTTCCAGGCCCCCCTGGGATCAAAGGCCAGAAGGTAAGATTCCGTCTCCATTTTCATGCAGCCCTCGGTGGCTCGGATCAGTGGCCATCAGGTGGATGTCTGGTGGTCAAGAGGTGAAGAAGGTCAAGAAGGGCTTTATCTCCGCAGTTGGTACTGTGACTATCTGCTGTGTCAGGCTCCAGAGGTAACCTTCCCCTGCAATAAATTGCGAAGATTGCAACAGAGTGTAAATCACAGAGGCTTAGGCTGGTGTTTGTCAAAAGGCATGGTGTGTCCCTGCTCGGAGTAGTACTAGGCTCGACTGTGGGATACAGCCATTTTAAAATCAATTATATTCCATTGTCAGTAATAATTTTCTCATTTCTTTTTCTATATTATGTATTTTGTACTACGGAAAAAGCCCCATGGGATCATGTGCTCAATGTTTCTGCACTGAATTATTTTTGGGTTTTTTTTCCAAATGTGTGCCACAATTGCTAAAATAAAACTTGGGTATAATAATTTCCAATTTTGGATGCTACGTAACACCGTTTCTGCACTGAATTATTTTTGGTTTTTTTTTCCAAATGTGTGCCAGAATTGCTAAAATAAAACTTGGGTAGAATAATTTCCAATTTTGGATGCTACGTAACACAATGTTTTTTTTAATATGAGAAATGTTAGCTGCCATGCACTGCATTTAAATATATCCAAATTAGGGCAGTCCTACGTATACAGGAAACCATAAGGCAGACAGGTAGTTTTGGGATGTGAACATGAAGGATATCAGTAGACAAAATAAGACAATCTTAGAGAAATGAGCACAGAAGACGGAGGGCGTGTACATAGTTTAGGTGGAAGGAGAGGTCACCTCACCTAAGCCCAGTAGGCTGCTCTGGTTACAAACTGGTGAGTTTGCAAGAAACAGCAAGAAAGGCTGGAGGGAAAGTAGAGTTAAATGCTGTCTTTGTAGAACATAGTTTGGGGTTGCAAGTATAATAGAAAAAGATGGAAAACAAATATCACAGCAAAATTTTGCAGTAGTATGTAACACTAAGGGCAGCTCTAAAGTGTCCGTCAAAAGGATGGAATGAATTGTTAGAAAGGTAAGTCCTGGTGGTTTGAGTCTTAGTTTTTGACATATAGAGACGGAATACTAATTAAATGCTTGCCAGCTATTGAAACGGAAGAAAAATGGCATTGCAACAAAATTCATATTCAGTGTTATGCTTTAAGGGGCCTTCATTCAACATTGACTTGATCTTAAAGTGTATAACAATTATTATTTTAAAAGCATAGTCATTCCTTTCTAGCATTGACCAAAACATAGTAAAAATATGACCAGAAATGAAAGCTATAACTGAATTAGCATGAGTAGAAACGTGGAAATTTTATTTTGCCAAACGTGCCGCGCAGTTCTGTGAACAGAGAAAACATAGCTGTGACAAGGATTTGCATCTTCTCTGAGAGGTCACCTACAAGCCTGGCTACTGAAAACTTTTGTCACTGCTGATCTTGGGCCACCTTGAGATTCCCTGTAGTTTTGCTCCAAAACCAAAGTTTTTTTGTTTTAAAGCCTTTTAGATGGGAAGCAGCTGTCACTTGTTCTGGATTATGAGACTGACATTTGGGGGCAAGGAAATTAAAATCTTATGGCCATCATGCTCTCTTCCTGCCACAAGAATTCACTCCTTATCGGAGGGTTAGAGACTCTGGAGGATCCTGCTCACTTGATCATTGGAAATTTTACTCTTCGTTTCCATGTTGTACACATCGGACACTAACTAAAACCATGTTTAAGATAACTTCTGCCTGACCCAAATTGTAAGAATACCAGCTTTTGAACAGCACTACACATGTAAACAGTTAAGTTTTAGGCATATTTTTTAATATCAAGCCTGCAGTTTATTGTGTCTTAAATAATTGATCTTTAGTTACTGCTTTTCAATACAGGTAAATATGCTGTTAGCTCATTGTAATCTCAGAAATTACTTTCAAAGGAATGTAAACACAAGTAGCTGTAAAGTAAACAAGCTAAAAAAAATGCAGAAAAGCCAAGTACTTCCGTTTTTGTTTTGTACCCCAGGACTACTGGGGGATTACTATCATACTGAATAAATAACGTATTTCCAATATTCTTTTTAATCCAGGAAAAAAGGAAAATAAAAAAATGCTACATATAAGTAAATGATGTCTCAAATTCTGTTTAATTTTGATATTTGGCTTGTGTTAACTATTTTTTAAATAGTGAGATAATCCATAGTGAAAAAACCCTCTGATATAATTCCAGGTATTTTTAATAGTGTAATAAAAATCTACGTTAGTTTCATGGAAATTACTTTTTGTCATATTGACTTTTGTTGTTCTTTTCCTGAAAGACCTAGAAATTCGAGGGGTTTTTTCTTTATGAAATTCATCATCCATTTTCAATTAACTGGAGCTGTAAGTCTGGAGAGCCGAAGCAGAGAGTGTGCTGCATTGGTTGCTGCCCTCCCCTGGGCATGACCGCCTGGTGTCAGGGTTGCTGTGGAGGAAACTGCATTTAACAAGTTTTCTAATCAGAATTTGCCTGGTTCTGAATTTCTTATGCAACATTATTTGGTGCTTATACAAAAGTGTGTTATGGACGTTTGAGGAGGGTGTATATATTTTTTTTTTACTTTTTTGACAAGAATGACTTTGAGGAGCTGTATTCCGTGTGCTTTTGGTTCTGGATATCTGAGATGTGGGGAGAGCTTCTTGAAAAGATGCATTATAGTCCAAAGAAAAAGAAGTTTGAAGCCCTCAATGCAATATAACAAGCACTAGTAGACTACTGTTTTGGGTTAGAACTACAAAATTATTTGTTTCGTTTTATAAAGCTGAGAATCTACAGGGCTGTTTTGGTTTGGTTTTTTTTCAGTGAGATAGTAAAAAACCCCATATGTTAATAATCAGGAGTCTGGGAACAGATTATTGTGATTGACTTTATTTTTCGTTACATGCCATGTGTCGGAGTGTGTGTCCTTGTGGTTGCATATAAAATATGATATATTTCTCGTGCCTGTAACACAAACTATAAAAAGCCAAGTTTTGCTCAGGATAGGGCTCTGCATTTGTTTAGCATAAGAACAGAAAATTGCATGTTTGTGAAGTGTTTAGAGGCCTGTTTCTTTCACACATCTTTTGAAGCTGAGAAGCAATGGCAGGAGATGAAGGTTAGCTGGAGGAGAGGGCTGTTTCCAGAGCAGTTGCACGATCTCAGGTCTGGAGCTTTCTTGACAGGACCATCTTCAAATCAGCATTCAGAGCTCTCTGTTTTCAGTCCAGAGACCTCACAGAGCAGAAGCCCGTTCCTTTCTCCACTCCCCAAAAAGGGCCTGTACAGATGGGCAAATACTTGCCCCTGGCAGCCAGAGTACCGGGGGGCAGATTGGCAGCTGAAGGACGATGTTCTTGGGGATTAACTTGCCTGGGATCATGCCAATACATTAGAATGACTGCAGTGCCTGTGTGGCTGTGGATACTTTACAAAGGGATTGGGAAAGATTTTTTTAAAAGATTGGCTACAGTTAGGGGGCTAGTTTTATTCCCTAGTAATACGTATGTAACAGTAAGTCACAGGAATCTGGATTTATAAACTCTTGATAAAATTTATGTGCTGAAGTACAATATGGTAAGACACGTTGAAGGAAAAAAACTCTTGGTTGCAACCTGACAAGGACTCCACATTTCCTTGCAGCCTGTAAAGAGTAGGGCAGATATATAAATTTGACATCATCACAGGTGCTGCTTTGAACATGATGCTACCAAATATCTCCCACCTGCTTCTCCTGGAGAGTGAGATTTTCCTTGAGGGAAGAGCTCTGTGAGAGAAACTCCTCTACTGAATTAGATGGTGAAAAGCTCCATCATCTGTATACATGTGTGTTATGGGGTTTTTTTAAGTGATATTTCCATTCCTTAGGATATTCAGGCTAAGAGATGCTAGGTGGAATCTTAGCAAACAAGATAGAATGGATTTAAGAAAAAAAAAAAAAGGCACAAAACCCATTTGCTGCAGTTTTTCCAAACTGGATGCTGCGGGGTGGCAATGCGAGTCTGGTAAGAAAGCAAAGGCTCAGGCTCGTGTGACAGCGCATGGAAGTCTGTTCGCATGGTATACTTGCCTCTTGTCCAGAAATGTGTTTTTTCCAGCACTTTTTGAAGATTAATATCTCTCTGTAGCTGATGGTTGTAGCAGTAGGTGTAACACTTCACATACTGATTTTCAGAGGTTACAGAAACTTCTTGGCTCTTCAACACAGTTGCCAGTATTTTTTCCAGATGTATTTTAATAACAAATGCATAGAAATTCTAGTAAAAGACGATGGCACCAGTAAGATAGAAAGACTTGGCTTGAACAGTCCTTGTGATTGATAGTCCCTATGATTTAACATCTACGTTCTTCTATATACAGACTTCACACAGTCTGGATCCCACAGTGCTAGGCATATGGTAACAGTCAGACACTTAAACTTGCTATGAAGATTTTTCTGAGTCTGTTGGTTGGCTATAAAGATTTTTCTGTCATGCAGACCAAAATATTTTTGTATGTTGCTGTGTTTTTGTAATGTGCTTCAAGTCTGTATTGTTGTAACTGGGAGCTTCAAACCCTTCTCTTCCACACTGAACTTTTAAATCAGAGCATTAATCTTCAGTATAGATGGGAAGGTATTTCATTTTGCAAACAGTACATGTGAACTTTTATTCTTCTTGTTTACTTTCATCTTACCTCAGAGCAAACCAAATCTTATCAATCTGGGTACACTCAAGAATACAAATCCCCTAAAAATAGTTAAGAGAATTAGCTGTCACAGCTTCATTCCTGACCAGAATTAAGTGAGTTAGAATGCCTTAAGGCCATGTTAACGCTGAATAAGAATATAGGCATACTGCTCTAAAATATGAGTTCAGAGCACTTTTCCTCTGGCAGAAGTAAGGTACTGTTGTGTAGAAACAGACGCATCAGGGTTCAGGCAGCCTTCTTCATATCAGCTTCCTGCCTTCTTC
This sequence comes from Apaloderma vittatum, assembly GCF_000703405.1. Classification (NCBI taxonomy): domain Eukaryota; kingdom Metazoa; phylum Chordata; class Aves; order Trogoniformes; family Trogonidae; genus Apaloderma; species Apaloderma vittatum. Next base: position 24,811 of record NW_009705111.1, read on the forward strand.
TAAAACTGTCCATGCAGGTGTTAGTGAGCTGAACTGACCCAACTTTGAAACTCATTGTGATAAACTTCTTTTTGAGTGTTTCTGTGTATAGCAGCTTTTCATTTCTCCTTGGAGAGAAATAACAAACTCCTGAGAGCTCTCATCTAGCAACACCTACTTTAGTTGATCATTTAAACATAAAAAGAGGACAAAAGTCTGAAATGGATAAAACTAATGAAATTGAGTGGACTGGGACTGTAAAAATCTATATGGTTTTCTGAGGCGCTTTTTGAAAGCTGGGTTGCTGGCACATGTTGGCATCTTTGATTCTACTTTAGCAATTCCATTACAAGTTTTGCTTTAGGCATGCATTAATATAGTGAACTGGGGTATTTCATGTTAACTGATTTGTCCAAGAGCAGCTCCTGGCTACCTGTGTTACAGATTTTATTTTATTTTATTTTATTCTATTTTTCCAACAGCTATGCAAACCTCCTTCCTTAGATACAAGATACCATATATAAATTATTTAAAGTTAAGCTACAGGAGAGGATTGAAGCCAGATTATATTATAATATTGCAAACTGGCAATGCCATATGTGTGATTAGCAAAATGAAAGGACACACCTGCTCTGCTGAGTTTTGAGAAAATGAGGCCTGTGGATTTCTTAATGAGTACCTCTCTTCTGGATCAAGATTCCCCAAGCAAGCCTATAAGAGCAAAATTGCAAATTTTGAAGCCTTGTACATCTCATTCTCTTCTGTTGTTTAAAACCATTACCATGCAATATAATTCCGTCTTTTAGTTTGTATATGATCATAATTTCATGCAGAAATACTCTTGTGGTCACATAGAAGCTTATCCAAAACTTTGGGATACCTGATCGGCTGAAATCAGCTGCAGAATTCCTTCTTATCACAGTGGGTCTCAAGTCTCTACTGACTAATGAGTATAATCATGCTGCAAGGCCAAGACACTCCCACTACTCAATATCTTTGAGGCCAGTTTTATGATAGATTTCTATCCAGAATAAGGATTGTTTTGGTCTTTCTTGTTCAAGCTGCAGCTTTTGGAGCTTGTTTACTCCCAATACCTCTTGCAAGGGATATGGAGACCAGACACTTGGCTTCTGCATCAACCGTGCAACTGCTACATCCTCCCTTTTAGGCCAGCTTGTCTCTTACCCTTTAGTACAGGGTAAAGACTTCCAAGAAGGTTCCACTTTCAGATATATTGATGCAGATGGAAGGTTCCAGCTCTCTTTTTAAAGAAAAAAAAATTAAGAGCTAAAATATGCGTGACATGGTCAATGCACAGGGAGCAAAGTTTGACAGCTTCATGATTTCAGCACCACGGGGAAAATTTCTGGGATGAAGAAGAGACTATGTTAATTTTAAAAAGAGATATTGCATGTCTTGGAAGCTCTGTCTGTCTTCAGGGTCTCCTAGAATAATCTGGGATGACCCTCTTATACCCCTCCTTTGAACTGCCTTGTTCACAAACGACATTGTGACAAGGATTTGGGAAGGGGAAATTCACTGTACCAAATCCAGTTTTGCAGTTTCAGCAATAACTGGTTACAGGATGCCATGCAATCAAGTTTGAATAATTTTTTTCTCAATGAACAGATTAGAGTAGGAAAAAGGGTCCGTTTTATGTGTTTAACTCTATTTATTACATATCTGTTTCTCTCCCTGCAGGGTCTTAAGGGTTATCTGGGACTGCAGGGGCCACGGGGTGAGCAGGTAAGCATTGAAAGCACAGCACTCTGTACTCTGCAGATGAGCAATTGAGGATAGAAGAACGCATAATCCAATATAACCGTTCAATGTAAGCAATCAATGGAAATTAATGACTGCTTAAGGAAATATTAGATAGTCTTTCAGTGATGGGGCTTTGGCATTTGGCATCGTTTCAGAAAAGCACTTTTTTTTCCTGAAAATAAATGGTCAGATGTGCAGATGTTAAATAATAAAACAACAAAAAATACTTCTGGTTTTGATTAGAAGATGGAGGGAAGTTCTATACATCGATGACTAATCCAGTGCCATACTGGCCTGATTCTGGAAGAAACAAAAATTTTAGCTTTGTAAGGAGACAGATTCTTCTTAAATATTGCATTAAACACATTTGTTCAGATACAGCTAAGACCAGTGCAGTTATTTCTTTATAAGCACCTGTCTCCTATAGTCCTTCTCAGTTACTTTTTATAAATAGCATCTATGTTTTTATTAGGTAAGTAAGGGTTGCACTGTTGTATTTCACAAAATTCCAACTACTCTTCTTGTAATGGTTTTTAAAGGATATGTAACTGCAATTTGTGGACTTACATATGATGAGTAAATTTTAGGGTGTTGCTGTGTAACGTGCTCAAAAAGCAGTATTTCCATGACCTGTGTCATATGACTAGATCTTAAAAGATAAATGGTAGATAAACTCCAAAGCAGATATTAAACCTACTTGTTGTTTCTTTCCTTTTTTTTTTTTTCTTTTTCCACCTAGGGAATTCCAGGAATGGCTGGCAATATTGGGGCAGTTGGTTACCCTGGCAGGCAGGTGCAGTAACTATACTAATGTCTTTGCAGTTTGGGGGATTTGTTTGTTTGTTTGTTCTTTTCAAAAGTACCGTATCTAACTCTTTTGGAGCTACAGTCATATAAATGTATTTATTTACATTTAACTTTGAAATAAACCTCTTTAACTGTTAGTGCCCTTTAGGTAATGTTGAGTTTCGTCGCTTTTAAACTTGGATGGGGCAGTAATGCTGTACCTTTTTATTTTCCCCATATAAAGATGTATGAGCCAAATTCAACGATTGACATTGTGGTTTTTATCTGCTTAAGGGGTGAATTTGACCAATACTTCAGTGTTTTACTTGATTAGGTTTGTAATGGCTATATGTTTTAAAATTCCATTACAATATTTTGTATAGTAATGGAAAATAGCATGTTTATCTTGAATCATGTAAAATGATTGGAGCATTTGAGTTACATACACTGTTCTGAAACTAGCTTGAAAATAATTGGAAACATGTCCAAGTATAAAAGCTTGTGAAGAATCCTGTGAAATTACGTCACTGTAAAGCCAGACCACTGGGTTTGGAAAAAAACTTCCTCCCAGAAGAAATAATTTTAATATAAAGGAAGCTTCAGTCATTGTCTAAATTTCAGCCATGAAGTAATGGGAGGCTTCTCTGAACATGGTCCCAGGTGACTGCTTGATGACACCCATTTAAATCCTAGTAATTTAAAGAGTATATTGCCAGTTTACAGTTAACAAATGCTGTTATGATTCTTTTAAATAGAGCATATTTAAAATGAAGTACAATTCATGTCTTTTTGCAATAGGGGTTAGCTGGACCAGAAGGTAACCCAGGTCCTAAAGGTCTAAGAGTAAGTAAGCATTTTGGCATGCGTGTCTGGTTTTACCCATACAGTACACAAGAAAGACGATGAGGAATTTTGTTCATCTCTGCCAGTTTTATGCTGAACCACTCTGTCTTTACAAAACCTACAAGTGAGAAAACACGGTGTTTCTTTCAAAATACCTGTAAGGATTTAATGTTTTTCCCATGATAAGCAGCATAGAGTAGTCTCCCATTGTTGCCCTTCTCCCTTGGAGTGCATGCAGGCAAGAGAAAGAAAGTGATACTGAGTGTGGGACTGAGAGAGCTGGAGTGAAGAGGAGCGGACGTTTCCTGCCTGAAGCATTACTTCCATAATGAAAACTGTCAAGAAGGGAGCCGTATCTGGCATTTGCAATCTGTAACTGCTACAGAGGTTGATGAAGGGAAGCCGTCTTGTTACATGAAAACCATAAAAATGATAAGATCATAAAAATGATCTTGGTATTTTAGAATGGTTCAACTGTAGTCGTGTATATTCCAGGAACTGAAATCTCTTAGTGCTTTGCTGACCCCAGGTTTGCTTTTGATTAATTTGTTTGGTTTGGTTTTGTTTTTTAATAGGCACATGTGCATGCCTACATATGCCTGTGTGTGTATTTTGTCAGAGTGACTGTCACCATGAAGCAGTAGGCACAGGTTTCTAGAAACTTGCATTACGCTGGTTGCATCTAGTATTTGAAGGAGTCTTTTGCTAGGTGTTTTCAGGCCCTCTGCTAATGTTGTATAGGTTCCTGAGCAGTGCACTGTGTTCTCAAGTATCTATTAAATGAATCTTATTGTGATGCTAGATTTGCTTTTGTAGATTTGGGTTTGGTTGTTTGTTTTGTTTTTAGCGTGGTTACTGAAATTCTTTGCCTGCAGCAGCTTCTTAAACATATATCTGTGGTTTTGGAGTGGTTTTTTTTTGTGTCGGTTTTCATTACAGTGATGAGAAAATCAGTTTGTCAGGATCAAGTGCCAACAGATACTGCACCTTCAGGGGTTGTATCATTTACATTTCTTCAGTTTATTTTTGCTTAGATTCTCAGTGCATTTTGTCTCGTTCTTCCTTCAGCCAACAGGACATTGTGATCCTAGTCAATTCCTGAAAAGTTACTGCTTTTCTGTTTACACAGAGATAAAAATGGCCAATGTATGAGTAATTTTAGGGAAAAGCACTTGTCAGGTCTTAAGGCTACATCCTGTATATGAATTCTGCAAGCAACAATAAAAGCAATGACACAGCCCTGTTGAGGCATCCCGCTGTGCTATGGAGGTGAATAGCAACATGAAACAGTATCTTTAAAGCTCTAAGTTTAGAACGTTCCTGCAATCAAAGTATAGTCTGTTTCTATGAATCTCAGATGTTTCAAGAAACTGTAGAAAAAAGTTTCTTTGTTGTCCTTACTCTCATTAGGGCTGGATGACAAGATGAGCACTAGATTGGATATTAGGAAAAATTTATTTACTCAAGGAGTGATGAGGCACTGGAACAGGCTGCCCAGGGTGGTGATAGAGTCGCCATCCCTGAAGGCATTAAAAAAATGTGTAGACGTGGTACTTCAGGACATGGTTTAGTGGTCATGGTAGTGTTAGGTTGATGCTTGGACTTGATGATCTCAGAGGTCTTTTCCAACCTTCATGATTAGATATTCTATGATCTTTCATAATTAAAAAAAAAAAAATGCAACCCAAAACCCCCAGGTTGTTCCAATCAAAGGATTGGAGATAGAGAAAGATGAAAGCAAGAGATGCTATTTTAGTAACTAATAATATTTTTTTTCCAATCTCAGTCTGAATCTGGTAGTGCAGAATCCATCTCTGCTACTCCCTTTGCAAGCTGTACTGTCATTTCTGCCAAGTCAGCAGCATGTTTCTGTGTCCCTACAACTGATTGTATGAGGGAATCTATTTCTGACTTCGAGAGGAAGGTGGGAGAGAAATATGTTGTGACTGAACTTTAAGAAAAACATTCTGGTTATAACAAGGTAAACTTTCTAGGACTCTTGTGTATACCAGTGACCACACAGCATTATTAAAGATGAAAACATCTTTTTTTGATGTATTTCATGAATAATGTTAACTTCAGCAGCTTTTTCCTATTTCATTGATTCTAATAAATAAGGTTTCTAATGCAATTTTGTCTTATTGGAACACTTTTTTAGTACTTTGTTATTTAATTGATTCTGTACCCTTATAATAGAAAATTGTTTTTTTCTTTTGTTTGGGGAGCAAATCTTAGTGACATTTAAGTTGATTGAGCAACACTGGTAATTTCAAACGAGCCTAAATTTAATTCCTGGATCTTGAACCCACAGCTGGTCATTACTGAGGGACAAGCAGTGTTGGTGCGAAGTGGCCTTGTAATCAAGAATTGCTCTTATGTTTTCAGGGTTTCATTGGACCTCCAGGTGTGGCAGGACAAATAGGACCTGAAGGAGAAAGGGTTGGTTTAATGGAACATTAAGGAAATATTGACGTTTAGATAGAAATACAATGTATGTATGAATGGGGGGAAATATACAAAATATTTGAGTCATGTCTAAAAGTAAAACTGAGAGGGAGGAAGTTAAATAAATTGGTCATATCTAAGTAGTTTAATCAATGAAATTTACTGGTGCTGAAGTTAAATGGGGAGCAGGCATAAATTACTATTTCAATTTAACTTAGAGCTGCAAGGATTAGGGATATCTTTCTTCCTTGCCACCAAGCTCCATAATGACTGTTTTTCATTGAAGCAATTTCGTTCAGTCAGTAATTAATATTTGTCTGTTTTCAAATGATGCTTGCAATAAAACCAGTCATGGAAATCCTAACCTCTGTCACTCTATGCTTGAGCTTTTTCTTGCTTCTCTTGAGCACGAAGGATGACTGGCCATGTACTTTGGTGGAAGCAAGATATGACCCTTCTTCATAGTTGTTCTGATATGGCCACAGTAAAGACAAGCAGTTTGTGTTTCTGCTCCCCTGTTACAGAACATTGTCTCATTCTTTACTTTTTTTTTTTTTTTTTTTAAATGACAGTTCACCTCCCGCTGTCTTTTCCGATCAGATGCAAGTTTAATTACTTGAATTTAAGCTATCAAAGAAAAGATGCTTATGATGGGTTATTTCTTTCCCAGGGCATCCCAGGTTTCCATGGAAAAAGAGGTCCTAAAGGGAGACAGGTAAAGGATTCTAACACTTGTTACAATTTTTGTTGCCAATGCAAAGGCACCCGTAATGCACTCTGTAACTTTAATCAGCTGAAAAAAATTGCTAGCTTTACCATTGCTTTAGATGACTTGCTATTGTTTCCGGTTAGTACTTTGCAGTACTGCAAATTCTATGGGGGCTATAACTACTGGGTATAGGAGTTATACTCTTGAAGTGAGTGAGCTACATGGTGAGCCTTGTGGCTGATTACAGATATCAGCTACCTGAGGGTTAAAAGATGACAGAAACACATAAATATATTCTGTAAAAATAGTGTTAGCACAAGGTACAGTTTTGTAAGTCTGTTTTTGGTGTTCATTTGAATGCCTGATATTTCTGGAGTATGGCAAATTAAAGCTGTCCTCTACTTAACACATATTTCTACAGCTGAGAATAAACACAAATCTGCCAAGTATACATTATGAAGGTTTACATATTTCCTAGGGTATATCTTCAGTGCCAAGTGTTTTGGTTTTTGCTGCAGCCTTATTATTTTAGGTCTTTGAAGCTATCCAGGATTTTCCAATTTTAACTTGCTTGCGGTTTGAGATTGGAAACTGTGATAGTATTCTCCAGTTCGTGCTCTCAGTTGCACTCAGCAGTTCGGGTGACTTTCATCTAGCTTAACAAGCTTGTTCAGCAGTAGCCGTGTGATTGCCATCATGTAGTCCTTGATGCATGTTATGAAAATTGTGGAGGATTTTGTTTAATTTTGTTTTGTTTTCTCTGTAATCCAACACCAACAAAAAAGGCACTAGCCTTCAATAGAGTTCCTTTTGATGTAAAGAAAGGCAAGCAGAGAAAATTGTCACTAAATTGAGAGACTGCTCTTTCTGAAGCTGCTATCAAATTTTTAAGGTATAAAATCAAAGTGAGAATCTGATTTTTAATTATTCAGCTAGCAAGACAGGGTGCTTCTGTGCTTGATGACTATTTTGTACTTCACTTGTAATTTGTGCTACTTTGTGTGTTGGGCAAGAAGGGATCTGTGCCATCTGTACTGTGCAGCGGTTGGCATTGAGTTGTGCTGGTGAGTCGCGTGCAGCCTTAAGCAGGAGAAGCAGGATGGAAAGCAGGACTTGTGCTCAGTGTGGAAGAGGAGGTGACAGCAGGGTAGACTGAAAACATGTTTTCCACTATAATCTCATTCTCAGTGGCAGGTTTCACTGAGGCTTCGGAGTGTCAGTGTAGTAGCTTGTTTCAGTCTGTAACGGCTGGTGCTGTGTATGCTGTGGTAAGCAGTTATTTTTTCATTTACAGTAAGAACACAACTTCTATCAGTGCCAGACTGTGCTCTGATAAGGACTTTTATTTATATAAATTAATTCAGGGAGGTTTCATGTAGGTGACAGTGCACCAAAAGCACATCTGCGCAATGTCCATGGTTACCTTCATTCGGTACTCATTTCTCTGTAACCTTGTCCTTTCCTCAATCCCAAGATTCATTCCAAATCCTTTCTATGATCTATAAAGTACTCTACTTGAGTAAAGACTACTAATGTAGGGACCAAACCAGGAGAGTAATCCCATGGGAACCTGGCTTGAAGTACTTCACTGGATCACAAGCTTTAGAGAATGAGTGTTATTTTAACCCCAGACTCTTGACAGCTGTGATGACAACGTCTTTTGACACAGTGTCCCAGAGTTAACAACTGGTGCTTTGGGGCAGGACACTGCCACTAAAGGAAACTTGTCATGGAGATTGCATAGTGCCTGAAATCAGGCTCCTTGCTTTGTGTTCTATGATGCAACTTATTTATTTGGATAAAATTTCTGTCAACAATAATATTTGCGGGGTGGGAGGAGATGGGGATGACCCTGTCTGACTGGCAGAGATCCTTCCGAAAGAAAATAGATCCAAAATATGATCTCATTTTTTTGAAAGTAATATTAAAGTATAAGAAAAGTGGATGGTACAAGGGATTGTACACTTAAAATTCAAAATGCTACTACTTAGTGAGTTTGTTGAACAGTTATTCGTATTGGTAACATCTCTGGCACACGAAATGAAACAAAAAGGTCAATTACTAAAATCTTTACTGTGAAGATTATACAGTGAGGTTTTTTTTGAATTTTAAATTAATTTTGCATAAAATATGCTTTAAAGAAAATATGTCATTGTAAAAGCATATCTATTCAATTTCTTTCATTTTATGCTTGCAATATGAAATTTGAGTGGTTCTGCAGTATTTTTAATGAATTGTTTGTCCTGTTTTATGATGCATAATACTTTAACATACATAGTTTTATCACGTTTGGAGAAATGCTTTAGCACAGTTTTCTTCTATATGGCATTAGTTTTAGGCAGTGGTGAATGTGACAGAACAGACCTTGTAAATTACACGAAGAGTTTATTAATCAAGTCCATTGTAGCTGTAAAAGCAGTTCAGGTTTTTGTTTATATTAAAATTATGAATAGTTGTGCATTGTATATTTTGCAGTAATTTTAAATTATAATATCTCTGTAATGTAATTTTAAAAAATGTTGCACAACAGTATTATTATATTACTTTTCTGACTGTACTATGTTGCATTTTCCTTTCATTTTTCTACTCACTAAGATAGTTTTATCAGTACAAGTTAGCAGTACGCTGTTGAGAGTGGGATTATGATGCCTGTGTGTAATATGTCCCTGCCGTAACAGCTGGGTTTCTGCTGTATAGAAGCCATCATCTGTGACCTGCATCTACGATCTGGTGGCTGGTAAAACTGTCCCGTTGCATCCTCCATTTCACTTCTGATGCCTCATTTGTGTGGATTTGTTTGGGTTTTGTTTGTTTAAATTGATATTCATAGAATTATAGAATGGCCTAGGCTGGAAGGGACCTTAGAGATCATTTTAATCCAGCCTCCTTGTCGCCAGGGATGCCACCTCTCAACTAGATCAGGCAACACATGGGGACCGAACGGGAATAAAACCCACAACCTTGGCCACATTCAACTGACTGAGCTAACTGGCCCCCTAAATTCATGTGTTTTATTGCAATTCTGCCTCTTCTGAAGTCTAAAATGGTAGGCATTACAACCAAAATTTTATGCTGTTAAGGGAAGAGTAGTAAATTAATCTTTGCTTACATCCTATCAACAGGTAGCTTTTAAAAAAATAGGCATTGGCAAATACCCATTTTGCATCTGTGAAATATTACAGTACGTTTTCAGAGTTGTGCAAAACATTTGGCCAGTGGTGTACAGACTGAAAATTGATGAAATCTGCTTTATTGACCATTATCCTGTGAACCTCTGTGGTTTAAATGATAAGACAGATAAAGACCTGTACTGTCAGATCTTACAGTAATGACTGTAGATTCTTAGTTATGGGTCCCATAATTAAATCCTGAATAAAAATGTTGTTGCTGTGTGAGGCATCCTTATCTTTTGCTTTCCTGGATTTGCAGAAGAATGCAGAAAAAAAAAGTCCAACCAAAAGATGGTACAGTGAGCATGTCTCAGATTAATTCACAGTATAATGCCTGATGATGGGAATTAAGAGCCTATTAAGTTGTTTTAACATATACTTTTAGCAGCATGTATGCGTATATGTATATATAAAAAGTTGCCTTAACTTGAATGGAATTTTGGTTTAAGTTATTACTAAAGCCAAATACAGCTTAAGCAGTGCTTCAACTACTTTGGTTTATTATATGAATTTTCCACCTCCTTGTCACATCCTGACTCTGCAATTCATGTAAGATTGTATGATGATGCATGTCCCCCACTACATTAATGAAAGTAAAAATATTAAATAGGAAAAGAGACACCAAGCAGACAATTCAAGTAGTACTTGTTTAATGTTACTATTAAAGCTTTCAATCAACTGATTTTGCCTTATGATTATGTTAGATATATTTATATCTTTGGTTATGATTTTAGGAGAAAAATACCTCTATTCTATTCATTTGAACTGTGCAGCTGAAACTTTCTGTTTTTCCTATTCCTTCATCTTTCTCCCTGAATCTGCTTGCCAATGACCTATTTCTAATACCCGTAGGAATTGGGTTCACACCAACCTTTGTGTCTTGGACAATAAAGAACAAGCATTGTCTCTTCTGCTTTAGGGTTTTCCAGGTGACTTTGGAAATAGAGGCCCCCCTGGTCCAGATGGGAATCCTGTAAGTATCAAATTGTGTGTTGATTAACATGGTAAAATTTCCAACACTCAGTATTAACTCCCCTCCCAAATAGAAGGGACTCTTTTGCCTCAAAAACAGTGTCCTGAAGTCCACAAGAAAATTTTGGACAGTTACTTCTTCCATGGTAATTGCTAGGATAGTTCTGTAGTACGCAGTAGTATGAAAGAAATACCTAAAAGAAAGTATAAAAGAAAGCTGCTGAGAGAACAGAGTTTCCACTGCTGCATGTGCTGCCCACCTTGAGAATCAGACGTCTTGCTGTCCTTATTGCATTACTGATGAATGTTTTGTCTTCTGAAATTCTTGCTTTGGATATGATCTTGTGTTGCTTATTTAAACCATTATTCTAAGATCACCTTAACAAAATGGGATTCTGCATGCATGCCAAACCCCTGGTTTTCATATGCTCATGCATTTGATAGTTGATTTCATCCTTTGAAATGTTACTGAACACAATTATGCTAGTATGTCATTTAGTGCATTATAATCATTATAACAGCTTTGTCCTTGGCAGTGTGTGCAGGCTGAAGTGCTTTCATGGTATGGTATTCAGACTGTGGCACAGTCTCATCACTTCACTGGCTGCTCTCAAAGAAGCTTTGCTGTCTTGCTGTATTGGTAGAGAAACTCTGGCTGCAGACTCAAAGCTCAGGTTTCCTTTGATACGAGAAACCACTGAAAGGGATTTGGGCCAGATAAGAGAACAGCAATAAGTGCTGGGCAAAAGAGCAGCGGATTTTAATCTGCTTTTGTTGTTGGATGTTCCTTTGGAAACTCCTATCATTTTCTGTCTAAGGTTGCTCTCATATGGACCAGCATCAGCAACTGGGCAGAGGTGGTCTCCTTTTTTGAGGCCTGTATTTTCCTGACATCAATCTTAAAAGCTTATTTTAGAAAAGCTTACATGAGTTTTTCTGGTGAGTTATCAACATTTGGTGTCAGCATTTTGGATCATAGCAAAACAAATTGTTTTGCGTTTCTGGTCCCTGAGGCAAAGTTTCCCTTGTGGGCATGTCAGGTGATGTTGATATGGTGCTTTTTGACTTGAAAGCCCTCTGAGGGGTTGAGTGTCACCAGCTGCTTTGCAAATTATGTAAAAAGATTAGTCCTTCCTTCCCCTCCTGGTAGTACCAAGTATCCTTCCGTTCCTGCTAAAACAGATATTGTCTTCCCACAAGATCTGCAGAACAACTTTACTAGAAACAAGTTCAGAAAACCTGGATCTGAATTTACAGACGTGTACTTTACAAAGAAGCCTGTTTTCCTGCAAGCATTTGCAAACAAGTTCCTTCTAATCTGCCAAGACAGCTGCTGATCTTACTGCCTTCTCAGACAGGCAGCAACTCCTCTCCCTTCCTTCCCCAAAATTCACCCTGCAGGGCTTATTCAGGCAAGGAGCCAGCGCTGCAGCTGCAGGGGGCTGCAATGTTAATGGGATATTTACAGAGCCTGTTGGTGAGCTGGCAGTGGAGAGGCTGCCTGGGAGGCCTGTGGTGGCAGGAACTCGAAGGGAAGACATTTCTCCCCATGTGCTGACTTGACACTAAGGACATTTGTCTCCACGCCTAATTTCTTCTGCTTAACAGAGTAATGCCATCCTCTATTTCTACAACACCCTCTCAATTCTCTCTGAGGATGTCAGGCTGCCTTGGAGGATGTGGCTAGAACACTCAGCTTTCCCTGTGGTTAGTTTGGAGCAGGCTGAAGAACATGCGTAGGCACCGGAGGAAGGAGCAGAGCATGATGATGTCCTCTGTGCCGCGCTCAGCAGCCCTGTTGGGCAGCGGTAGAATGGGCTTGGATTTGCTTGAGCAAAAAATCCCCTTCACTGTGGGTGCCGATGGGCTGCAGTGAGCTCTGTGTATGATATCCATCGAGTCGCAGGTCCCAGGTGGCGGGACAGCCCGTGCACAGCACGCTCACCTGGAGGGCAGCAATACTCCTTATATGCAGGGTGAAGAAACGTGGCAACTGTTTTCCACAGTGTTTAGAATTTTAGCCTCTGCTGAGTTAAACCGGAGTGCAGCAGAGGCAGCAGCAGAGTACTGTTGAATTTGTTGCCTCTATGGAGAAGTACAAACACTGTAGTTTGTATCAAGAAATAATTTTTTCATATAAAGTGTAGCCTTTAGTTTGCGAAGGTCCTTCTGTGAACTGAGCCCGTGTTCTATTTATCTTTCAAAGGAATCTTAATGAATTCTTATGCAGGTTTTTTTTCCCACCCCCAAGAAAATCTTTTTTCTTCTTCCCACCTCAAATACCATGGTAATGAATCTCATATTCCTTGGTAATGCAGGAATGATTTTATAATGTAAATATCTTGAGATCTAATTCCGCAGTTGGGGATTTTAATAAGCATGTTCCCTTGAACAGTGATAAGCTGCCATTCTTCAGGAACTGCATAAAAATCCCAGCTGACTTCCTTCGCAGATCACTCTTGTTTATCTTATCACTGGGAATTTTTTTAAATAGTAAAATTCATATAATCTAAAACTCATTTTCTTTGAAGGGAATTGTTGGTGGTGTTGGTCCTCCTGGATTTCCAGGGCTAAGGGTGAGTATGCTTTCATTACTTACTTTGATGTGGCTTCATTAGAACATTTGTGTTGTATGCTTCTGAAATAATAAAAGCAGATACAAGAATCCAGGGATTTAAACAGATTTTGGTTTAGTGAGCCATGTTTTTATTTAAAATCACTCTACAAAACTGCTGTCATATTGCTGTTATGGAATACTTCTATACTTAGTTTGGATTTGTATTCTTATTTCCGACCTGGTGTGCCCAAGTTTTTTATTTGAAATAATCAGGTTTTCTGGTTTATACCCCTAAAGCCAGTGTTATATTTTGAAAAAGTGTAATACTTCAAAACATCATCCGTTGCCCTCATTCATTCTTGTACATGGCTACAAAATTCTAAACAGAATTAATTCCTAAAAAAATTACTTTGTCTTTTATAAAGTATCTCTTTTTTAAAAAATGTTTTTAGAATAAGGTTGTGATGTTGATCATGGAGTTGCAAGCTGTAGTTGTATAAATACAGCTGTGTCAGAGAAGCTCTGTGACATGAATGATCCTACAGGAGATGGGAATGGCTGATACTTGCATACTGTGTAGTCTTTCTCCTTTATTTTAAGTAATTCATGTGTTTACTGACAGAAAACCTGGATTTGACTTTTGATGTTGGCTCAGTCAAGACTGGCTACCCAGCCATGTCATAGTTCATAATGTGTGGGAGAAAATAGCATATTTACACTTGAATTAAGAATGCCAGGATTGCCTCCAGTGGGCTTTTTTTAATATCTGGAGATCTGAAACATTCTTGACAGTTTAGTTGTTTACAGTGGTGGTCATCTAGCTTTTTCTTGGAAGTATGACAATTGAGTTTCATTATTATCGTTTTAATTACATGGTCGTTACAAATTATGGGGCTATAAATAATCCCTTGGTGCCTGGTTGGGATTGTTATGGCATTGCTATAGTCAAGACCCACAGGTTTGGTCAGGGAACCTCTGTGGCTTCCAGCCTTCATCATGCAGGTGTGACTCGTTGTGCTCTTGTCAATTGACACATTTGAGCCAATTGAACCACTCATGAGACTAGAGGTTATGCTCTTGAGAATTTGCTTTGATGTACAGTTTGCTTTTCTTTCTTTGAAATTTTGTCTCAGGAACTTTGATAATTGTACAAATGTATCTGTGGTTTTTAAAAAAGTCTACTATATATTGCTTCTAAAAAAATGTTACTGATTATTTTGACTAAATCTTAGTTATCAGTTTAGCCCTTCCTAGAATTCATGTGCATAAATGTTTGCATTGTCAAAACTCCATTTACTGTGTTGCTGAGCTGCAGTCACTTACCCAGAGATTGAATGTCAATATTTTTTTGTGCAATATAGAAGCTATTTTCAATCACCAGTCCAAAACTTTTACCACTTGTACATAGCTGAAACATAACCATGAGATCTATTTATTGAAAAAAAACAACCAAAAAACATTTTTATGTCATGTTTAGATTTTGACCAGCATGAAATCGGTAATTGTTTTGCCTGTGAACTCCATCTGAGTGGCCTGCCACCTCTTGTTTGTATGTGGGACCCTTGCACAGCTCCAGCTGTGAAAGAGCGTTGATCGTGAGCCTGTGCACGCTACATAATTTGTATTCAAAGTAAAGACAAGAGAGTAAAGTACAGAAGCTGACGTTTCTTTCTTCATTATGGGCAATTGCTAAGCTAGTTCCTCCTGTGTATAGTTTTTAGTTTTGGAATGTGACAATTTGGAACAGGACTTTTACAAGGAGTTCACTGAAGATATTCATATCTTTTGCTGGAATCGGAGCTTGACTCCCAGACTTGTTGGTAACTTTACATCATCTGCTGGAGCTCCATTTGACTGCAAGGAATTAGGGGTCTTTTATAGAGGAGAGAGCTCCTTTGGTCCGTACACTTTCGTGTTTGTATCTGAGACGTATGTATCTATGCTGAAAAACAACGATGTTTTTGGAGGCAGAATAATTAATTTTTGCAAATGAGCTTCTGGTCTTAATATAGTTTAGTGCTTGGGATGACAAATGTGTGAACAAAAAAAATGTATAGACTTATCTAGATAAGGTTATCAAAATAAGGTTGGAATGTCGCAAAAGATGACATCAGTATCTGGTAGTATTAAGTCTTTTGTGGATATTAACACAGTGTATAGGCATCATCAGTTAAATTTACTACTATGCACGCCTCTGTGTCTCTGCATTGCATTGTATTAGTTACTCTGGTTCCCACTTTCCCAGTCGATAAGATAATTGGAGGAGCTTTGCTTTTGTCCCCAAGCTTCTTTACAAGGGACGGCAGCAGAATTCCTGCATGACCTCAGCATCCCCAAGTACAGCTTGAGTGGTGCAGCCCTGTTCCTTGACCGCATCTGCTTTCCAAATGGGTGTGTGTACCCCGGCCTCTGTTTTCACATGGGCCCTATTCAGATAGATGCTAGTGGTCATCCAAAACTGAGTAAAGAACTAGAGACCTCAATTTTTGTTCTAAAATACTTAGTCAATTAGAACACATTATATTATTATTGAATATTGAAACAATATTGGATATGAAATTAAGTATATTATTCTGGCAGAAACCAGCAGCATTAATTCAAGTAGCCTGTTTGGCCCAGCAGTATGCAGTGTCAAGAGTCAATTATATTTTTGTATTTGGTTACAAGAAAAATGGCGAAGTGAGCAGCGTCAGCAAGCTGAGGCCAAAAATTCCTTCCTTCTGTGTTTTTTTCAATATAGAAAGCTGTTGCCAAGTTCAGAGTTTTGGCTGGCTAAGCAGTCAGTCACTCAAGATTTGCAAGGCCAGAAGACTTTAAGGAAATGTACAACTACAGTTATCAGAGCTAGCTTTTCTCCTGACGAATTTTTTTTCCTTAAATAAAAATAAAACCAAACAAGTGATATCAGAAATGTAAGTTTTCCTTTTCTGGTGTCTTATATTTTTGACAGGTAAAAGCAATTTGATTTTAATTTCACTTGTCACATAGTAGTGGTGGGAAATGTGTACTTTATGTAGCTGAAGTAGTTTTTATTTTCTGTGCATCAGCAAGTTTTAACCAAGCTGATGAACATGTGCTAACATATAGCAAGGCGGTTGTAGACAGAGGATGATTTAAAAGGCTAACAGATTTACTAATTCAACATTTTTCTTATCAGTGAGATAATTTTTCAGTTTTGTTTTTGTGTAGTTCCTTTGCTGTCGATTAGGTCAGCCAATATCACTGGAGACTGTGACAGAGGTTTCACCAACCTGAATTTTGTAAAGCTGTTCTGGAACTTCTTCCCACTGCTTTTGTAAGCTAAATTTTCCAGCTCAGCGTGCCTCTGTGATTTTTCAATCATTGCTATTGTTACCATAAGTATGCATTTCAATGTACATTATCATTAATACAGAAATGCCTTGTTGAACTAGAATAGATAGTCCAAGTAGGAGACAGCAATGTAAACAGTTTATCTTGGCATCAGCTAACATGACAGAATATATCATTTAAGCAGTCATGGAGAGCTAAAGCAGTATAGAGTGGCAATTTTCCTGGGAGCTTTACCAAGCACTGTTGAGATGCTAAGTCATCAGTCTTCTTTTTTCTTCAGTGAGCCATGAGTCTCATGATGGCTGTAGAAGAATGATTTTGCTAACATTGCTGAAAGTCTCCAGAGAATAATGAACATGTGCTGAGCTGGAAATCAGTAGGTGTCCATCTCCTCTTTTCCATGTCACTTTTAGCAAGTGGCAAAAGATATCTGTATCTATATTTGTTGCTAAATTCTTGCATAACTGCAGAGTTATGACGCTGGTGGGGTTCTATTTCTGCAGGTAGAAGAGGCAGAAACTAGGCAGACTTCTCCCTCTGTAATATAGTTTTAGCTATCATTAAAACATTTTATGTTTAGCTCACCATCTTTCATTAATATTATTGTGTTGGGGTGTTGGTCTTAAGATTCTAAATATTTTTCATTTCTGTTTCATTTTTCTTTTTCAGGCCATAAAACTGTCCAGGTCAATCCCAGAAAGGAGGCATGTAGTAAGGGGGTTGGAGGTACCTGAGAATAGATGTTAGCATACCTGTCAGAACTTAGGTTAAGTTTTTACACTTAGTATTTTGGAAGGATATAATTGGGTTTAAAATTTTTTTATTTTTTTTTAACTTGTAGAAGTCACCAAGAGATGAAAAATCCTAGTCCAAGTCACTTTTTCTGGCACTACTCAAGACAGAATAGTTCCTTTAAGCCAAGTCCAATGCTTACAGAGCAGTGGTGCTCTGTAACCCTAAGGACAGAGGGAATAGCCACTAATGTCCCGCTCAGTACAAAAGAAAGATTTCTTGTTCTGCATTGACTAATGCACTGCTGTCTTCTCTTGAATACGTGTCCTGCAGGAAAAGAGGGAAGTTTGGTTTCTTATGGTTCTGCTGATGTGGTTGTGAACCGTAAAGAGACAGCTTATAATATGAATACTTTTTTCCTCAGCAAATTAGCCTGAGAAAGATTTTTCTTTTTTTGATTTCTCTCTGTGGTGCAGAAAATTCCACATTCTGTTACCAGTCTTTAAGTTACTCCATTTCATCAAATGTTGAATGCAGTCACCTCTCTTTCTGTCTTATAGGGAGGCACTGGGCCAGCAGGACCAAGTGGACCATCGGGAATTCCGGGGCCCACGGTACGGTGCTAAATGATCCCACAGACTGCTGCCTGTGCTGATTTCCATATTAAGACAAACATGGCATTTTTGTTTTCTTCATTTTAATAGGGTCTCCCTGGAAGTGCGGGACAGCCTGGAATGAAAGGTGATAAGGTGATTTAAATATTTCCATTATCTTAGAGATATATAGGTCTTCCAGACTCTTTTCATTAAATCTTGGGGAAAAATGTACTTGACAAAGCTGTCCTTTTTTCGTTTTTATTTCTTTTCTGTTCTGACTTTTATTTTTTTAAACTTACTTCAGTTTCATTATTTCATACTTTAGAAAAACATACTTCTGGAGAGAGTACTTACTACTGGGCATAACGATATCCAGCACTGTTGTCTGTTGAGTTTCCTGGTGGGGGTGCTTCAGTGCAACATCTTGCACTGTCATTCAAAGATCTGTGTTAATATGAAATACTGAATATTGAATTAATTTTTCTCATTTTCTAATTCTTGTAACTACCCCATTTTAAGCCAACATATGTCTGTATTAAATAATGTGTTGTTTAGGGTGAACATGGCCTTGCAGGAGAGCCAGGAGACCAGGGGTACCCAGGAGACAAGGTAATTTGTAATTGCATTATAAACTGCATAGATAATTTTAGATAATTATCCAATTTCATCAGTTTTGTCAGGATTCTTGTCTTTTTAAAATGAAACAAGTCAGTTTCATAAAATGAGAATGCAGTAGTAAAAGTTACTGGATATCAGTGAATTAACATTTTTAAGAACTGCTGTGCTACTTAAAAGTTATGGATAGTAGTGAACACAGACAAGTAAAGAGCATGGGCAGAATTCTGCCTGCTGTGTCTTCAGAGATGATTCAAACAAGAAAAGAATTATGGTATGATCTGAAACCTGCTAAGACAGTGTTGTGAAAGATGATTTTCCCCTGAACCTTGAGGTTCACCTGCAGCTCACCTGACCCAGCTGTGATGGGCAGCAGCACATGGTCTGGCACTCCTTCATACTGTGAAACTGAGATAAATAAGTATCTTCTTTCCTGTTTGGCTAGTACATCCAAAGTCACCGATACAGCACATCCTGTGAGAACCCTTTTGCTAGAAATTGAATGTTCAAAGACATTTCTTATCCTGCAGAGTTATTTTGAAGCCTGTTTCAAGTGGTAAAGTGTAGCGATTTGTTGCCTCCAACATAACATAACAATACATTTTCATGTGTATTTAATAGCTTTCTCTTTTCAGGGTGCTCTTGGTTTACCAGGACCTCCAGGGGTCAGAGGAAAGCCAGGACCTCCAGTAAGTTTACACACAGATTTTTCTCTCAGTATATCACCATATTGTTCTTATATTTGATACTGCTTTGTGGTTTACGTTCACAGTGCATGTAATCTGCTAGAAGCTACCTAATTCAAAATGCACAAAGAATAAGTCCTAAGGTACTTCTGTTTCTAGTAACTGGTTAGTGAGTCAGATCCTAGCATGTGAGATTTTTTTTTACAGAGATCAGTATATGTGTCAGATATTCATATGAGAGTGCTTAGGGTATTAGGTATTCTGTGACAGTCACTTTGTGCAGGAATAGACATGTGGAAATGTTTGAAACAAATCTACTGAGAGCTTTGGGAGCTGCCAGTATGACCATTTGGGCTAACTGGATTTGGAAAGAACATGGGAAATCTCACTAATAATAGCCTGTCATTTCTCACAGGGATGGGAGTAGTCATGAATTCCAGTATTCACTGATTTTTAGCAACTTTAAAGGCACCTGTGCAGTGCTGCCACTTCTGCTGGATTTATAAAAGTTGAGGCAGAAAAGACGTTTGATAGGGTTACCTCGCTTTACCCTCAGCTGAATCCAAGGACAGACAATTATAAAATTTCCTATTTAGTGTAAAAGTCATCTTAATGTTTTTGCTGACTTTTTGAAAAATGTTTTTAAAATCTTCATAACCATCTGTTATTAAAATAGTTTATAATTAAAAAAATACATAACTCTTTGGATTTTTTTAAGGGCAAAATTGGAGATCCCGGATCCCAAGGACCATTGGGTCCTCCTGGACCTGAGGTAAGAAATCGCCCAATAGTGGTAAATTGAATTGTGTTTTGTTCTATATTACAAAAAATCAAATATAAATGGGTTTGCGTCACAGAAGATTTTCTTACTTTGAATTAGAAAATACTTTTTATTCGGTCATATCCAATGAATTCATGCTCCTCCGTAAAGTACAAAATATTCTAGCTCATAAATTTTTAATGTGATATATTAATATACAGAGTCTTTGAATACAAAGTAGTTCATTTGCCAATGTCATGAGGGTTTGCTTTCTTTCGAATCCAGATCTTATGGATGACACCTTGAATGAGGCTCATGGGATATGTCAGGCACGCTTCCATTCATGAATTCTACAGCATGTGTACAATGGGATTTTCCAAGCTTGGCTGCATATTCATCTCTTACAAAGTAACTTTATTTGCAAGGAATAAATACCAGTTAAATAGGAAGCATTGCCAAGCACTTGAATCTAGCAGGGCATTTGCATAAGAACTGTATAGTACTGTGGAAGCCTACACAGAAGCTGACATACATGTTTGCTGGAGAGATGAAAGCAAGAAATGCAGGGTTTTTTTCTTTAATCAGCCTCCTCCAATGGTTATATTTTAGTATTATTTTCAAAAATACGTATGGAAGGTATATATTAGCAGTGATGGTGGTTCTGGACATAGAAGATACAATAAAGCTGAGAGCATATCTCCTCAAACCAAGGCTTCATATTCCTACCTTTTTTAAGAGGGAGCCTAAGGCCTCTGGTCCTCAAAGAACAAATTACTGAGTTTTGTTACTTTGTTGTAACAAATCCTAAATCCTAAAGAACACACTGTTATATTGGAGATGAACCCTCATCGAGAGAAGGCTCACGGGGAAATGCACTGTAGCAACACAAGATGGTCTTTTCAGAGGAAGCCAATCTGTGTTAGTCAATGAGGAGAGAGTATTTCCATGCCCTTTAGTTAGAACGAAAAAGGCACGAAGCCTGTGCGTGCTGCCCACCGCTGACCCCCTCTGTGCCTCAGGATTTTAGATTTTGTTAGCCTCTTCACTGTTAGCAACAGAGATTCTTCCATCATCTCTTCTCATCATATAGTTTCCAGCAGGTGAGACGTGTGCCACATTAATATCCGACTGTTGGTCTTGAAGCCATGTCCTGGTGACCCTGACACCTATCCTGGTAGTCCTTCAGAGTTCCTGATTCCAACCCAGGCATGCTATTCCTTTGGGCCTCGGGAGAAATTAATTATTCACACTTTGAGTGTACAGGTATTTTTCTTTGAATAAATTGTCTGCAAAATGTCAGGTTTAAAACTGCAAAGCAGTATTTCTCTTAACATTAGTCATGCAAGACAGATCCAAACAAAGTAAAAGTTTTACCCTCTTTTGCTACATAAAAACATGGTCACTGTATGGCAAAATAGCAGAAATAGGAGGCTCTGCCTGCCCAGTGACAGAACCTGTCAAAGATACTTCAAACTATGGCTCTTCCCTCTTGTCCAGCACTAAGATAGTGGGATTTATGTGGCCTGTCTCCATGTTAAAGCTTGTTTTGGGTACATGTGAAATAAGAATCTGGGGATCCTTTAGTCTCTCCAGTGATGTATTTGAGTATGTATTTCATTTCCAGTATAAAGAATAAGCCATGGTTTCCTTAACTTTCTTCCTGTATGAACTGCTGTAAATCAGACACCACAGCAGCTGAGGTCCATAGTTAGGTCTGCATGGAACAGTCCTGGCAGGCATCATCCATCCTCCTGGGTTTTGGACTTTTTTATAGGCAGGTGAACTGCTTCCTAAATCTATCCCCTGCAGCAGTGCAGCCTAGGTACACCAGATCAGAGGTGGAATGAGCCACCCACTCATAGCCAGAGTCCATTTGAGAACCGCCATGCAGATGGGCAGGAGCAAGTAGAGGGAGGAACAGAGGTCTCATGTTCGCTCTCTGGGCGGCTGAGTTGGGTTTGGCTGCCAAGTGCGTTTTCTTTTTGGTGCAGAAGCCCTGCAGGATCAAGCCAAGTTCTCTTCTGGGTATGTGGCTGCAGAGTCGGGATCTGTCACATGCCTGAATGAGTACTGCTCGCAAAGGCTGGTTATCTTTAGTGAGCACTTTCTGGAGCATATTCTTCAGCAGTTTACACGTTTTCCTTTGTCATTCATCTGAAAGTGAACAGCCAAAATTTCACCTTTCTAGAGAGCTTTATTTTATTGGTATGATAACTGAAAAGTGCTGGTCTGAGTGGTTTAACCCACGAGTCCTTTGTTTGCTCTGTATGAGGAAATATGTAATGCTTATTGTTAATGGGAATAAAATCAGACAAGATTTTAATGGGCTTCCACAGGTATTCAGAATATTTCATAGCTAAATTTCACTGAGTCACATTTAATTATCTGCCAAGAATGAGAGTGATGGTTTCCTTCAGATGTGCTCTGAGTATATTGTAAATGGATTTCATCTGGAGCAGAGGGAGCATTAATCATTATCTTCAGTAGAACTTTTCATCTGTGCAGTATTTTGATCTGAAGTAGTTAGTGTATTCCTTCAGGGAAGTACTCATATGGGATTCAGCTGGTATGTTTCATGCTCGAGGCAGTAGCATTACAAAGGAAAAGGATACATTGAAATAATAGTAGTCAGTCAGAAAGGCACGTATTTTTAAGTGAATCACTGGCTGCTTTGAGTTGCTAATTTTTTTTTTAAAAAAGCATGTTTTTTCTTATCACATGATATTTTGAGGCTGTGCAAACAATGCTGTGAGTGCAGCGATAATATAGCCTTCTGTTTCAATTTTACATCAAATAACTTGCTTTCAAATGACTTGAAGAAAATATAGAAATAAAGAAAATTTTATAACTGAATTAATGGCATGTTGTGGCAAACATCTGAAGAACTGCTCTTATTGTAGAATTGCTTACACTTTCTGCTTGCTTTTGCACAGAGTCTTTAACTGGTCCTTTCATAAATTTATTTGAAATAAGTAGATCTTTCTGATCTGGGGTTTTTTTGGTGCTTTCCTTGTTGAGTTGTTTGGGGTTTTTTACCAACATATATTAATTTTGCAGATATATTCAGTTTACCTTGACTTTTTAGCAATGTTGAATATTGCTTGTTCATGTGACCCTCCTGTGTTTTATATTTTCTTCAGAGTGATTATGATAGCTCAATGTGTGCCTGTGCGATCCTAGTCTGTTTCCACAGACCTTGATAGGTACTTTGCATAGAATTTTGTCATCCTGGAGATTTTCCTTTTTCTTGCACAGCTGTGATGAGGCTTCACTAGAAAAGAATGGACATGCAAATAAATAGAACTTGATTTGTGTTGCTTTACCAGGGCATTATTTAACTCCTAACATTCCAAATTTGCCTAAAGTAAGGCAAACTAGTATATAATTTTTATTTTAAACACCTGCACTGCTCTAGCTGTGGGCTTTGGTGTTGATCTTAAAAGATACAACAGTCTTGCAAATAAATTTGAAATATCTCCCTTATTTTTTTGATCTGGCCTGAGTCCAGATGTGGTCTGATGACAGTTGTTAGCATGAGAGAAGCAATGTACAATGTTCCTCATGCAGGAGGGTTATTTCACTGACTAGTAATTATTAGTCTCTTTTCTGAAGTTTAAAGTTAGGAATACTTGATTTTCAAAATGCACAGAGTTATTCCTAATCACTTTGCTTTGTACTTAGTCTTTGTTTAACCCAATTGTCAGTTAGATCATTAGAGAAAGAAGATACGTTCCTCAGGCCTTAGTCATTTAACTGTTACTGCAGGATTTGTAACACCCAAATGAGCCTGAATATTTTAAAATAAATACATAATCTGGTATTTCTGTCCCTTATAAAATACCTACACTTGCTTGTTTTCACCGTAAGTCAGAAGAAAATTTTAAAATATGTATTTCTGCTTAGTATTGTTACATGCATTGGAAGGTTCCACAGAAGCAGCTGTCAATGTTGAATGGCTGCCTTGATTTTTAAATCTTGTGGAAGCAATTGATCCAGTGGCTAAGGTCTCCCTGGGCCGTGGTTCCCCAGCTGACCACCTCTTCTGTGATACACCTTGTGGTTTGACTACTGGAACTGTTCAGCGCAGACAGGGAGACGGGGTTCAACAGCAAGTCTAGCTCTAACCAAAGTGGGCCAGGCTTCCTCTAGAAATCCTACGTGATCCTGGGAGGGGGTCTGCACTGAAATTCTTGCCAAAACTATTAATTTTTCACATTGTGGAGTTAGAGAATGTTTCAAGACTTGGTCCTTAATATGTTGACTGGTGGTCGGTGCTGCTCTGTTGGTCAGGCAAGTGATTCACCAGCCACCTCCCTGGCCATCAGCAGCCAAGCAGGTCTGTGAACGACATGATTTGAAAGTTTGGTGTAGGGCCTGCTCATGCTGTATAAAGTGGACTACACTAGGTGCTACTTGTTGTAAATACATAGAATATGTAGAGGCAAGAGATGGCTTTAAAGGGTGATGCATCACATTTGGAAAACTGGTTGCTCTCCCGAGAAAACCAAACACTAGTGTTTCGGAGAGCACGGCTGAACAGTTCTGCCGTGTGCAATTAGACAAAAACACAAAGCAACACCAGCATTATTTTACTGACATCTTAGCAACAGTAAATTGGAAAGCTTTCCTTTATTGTGTGCTGTGATCTATTATTGCCCCTTTTTTCTGTTCTTTGACAAATTGCAATGGTGCAGTTGTGATTCAGACTGTTAGATTCCTTCCTCCATCCTTTCCAAAATCAGAATTGAAGGTTTGTAGAAAAATTTAAAGTGTTGTTTCCAGTCTTTAAAAATGCAGGCATTGAACTTTGGCTAGATTGGCACACACAAGTGAGAGCTCATTTCAAATTTATTTTTTTCTTACTCTTTTCTTCTTTGCACTTGGTGCGTTATCGACACTGTCATGCAGTTGTACAAATGGCAAAATGCTCAGAAAGAAAAGACTAAATCTAGCTTTACAGCAAAGACAAAAATGATGAAGATTTTAAACTTTTAAATGCATTGCTAGTGTTGATACTCTCAGGCCAGTATACCTCTTGCATCCTGAGACTGCCTGACATGGAAAGATTTCCAAATGTTATTGTTCTGACTGAGACAGTACTTTTCAATGCTTTCTTCTTGTGGTTCTTACTAAATTCCTTCTGGAAGTATTTACTTAAATAGATAAATAAAGTAGATGTATTCCCTTACACAAGTACCAGGATTTTTTTCTAAATAGACATTTTCTCTGACAGATTGTTTTCTGGAATTTTTATCGCCATGAGGGGAAGTTGTCTCTGTATCAGCATTTAGCACTTGCCCACACAATAGAAAGTTAAAGATTTACAGATGTACAAAACAACCCACCCCATGGTAACTGTTTAATGTCTGTAAATAAGCCAATTTGAACACGAGCCAGTAGTGTGCCCAGGTGGCCCGGAAGGTTGGGTCTCAGGAAGCCCTTCCTCACAGAGAGGGTGCTCAGGCACTGAGGTGCACTGCCCA
>NW_009705111.1:50466-76089 GCF_000703405.1 Apaloderma vittatum
GGGCTCTTCCCCCGAGCAAACAGTGACAGGACAAGAGGGCCTGAAACTGCGTCAGGGGAGGTTGGGGTTGGGTCTCCGGCAGCCCGTCCTCCTGGAGAGGGTGCTCAGGCACTGGGATGCTCTGCCCAGGGAAGGGTGGAGTCACCATCCCTGGAGGGGTTTAAGACTGGATGTGGCACTTAGTGCCCTGGTCTGGCGGTGTGGTGGTGTTGGGTCATAGGCTGGACTTGATGATCTCAGAGGTCTTTTCCAGCCTCAACTATTCTGTGATTCTGTAATTTAAAATTAAGAAAGCATGAGTTATATGAATACTTTTGAACTTGCAAACTCTTCAGTGTACTACAGCAGATTTGAAAAATCCTCTTGTGGAACTGAATAGAAATCTGGGCTAGTACACGCGAGGACTTTGGTATCAGTCTGGGAGCCTTGGTGAATCATATGCTATGTGCCACCTAGAGGCGTGATGGAGTTGTTGCACAGCTCGACTGCTAATTACTGTTTGGCAAAAAGAAATCACCGCTGTGATGTTCTGTGAAGTGCTGTTGTGTTACGGTTTTTTCACTTATTCTGAAAACTCTGATTGGTTCTTTTTAACTCTTTAGTAGTTTGCTTTAGCACTTTTAGCATTCAAGTGCTAAAACCAATTTTTAAAAATAAGAAACCTAAATTGTTTCACATTTTCTTATATACATTGATTTTTTTTATTTCATATATAAATACAGCTAAAAATATTTGCCTCCCATCTAAATTTCTGCTTATAAGTCTGTCTGCTTATAAGTCTCTCCTGTTAAGAATGGGTCATAGAAAGCAAACAGAAGAAAGCCCTACAAGTAAGAACAGTAATGCCCTAAATACTTTTTAAATTTTATTATAATGTGGTAACTGAGGGTGAAATAATATTTACTTTCAAACTCCTTGGTTTTGTATGATTTCTCTTTACCTTTCTGTAAAGTTGTGTGTGTGTGTGTGTGACTAGTGTCAGGTAATTATGAATAATCACTAGAAATGGTTATTACTCTATTTGAAGCTCAGCTGTTCTAGAATAATACAGTATGGTTAACTGCTATCCACCTAATGAACCATTTATTTATTTATTTTAATGCCTCTTTCTTGCTTAGACAATCTGAAAAATGATTCTTGAAACATTAATGATGCCATGCCTTAGCCTGCATTAGTATGGAAGGATGCCAATGAGAATTTCATGCTGTGGAAGTTCTTTGAGATGTTCTTTAAATTGTTCTGAATGTGTGTGACGCTTTCATTTCTCTTATTGGAAAAGTATGCATGCAAAGAGTGATGTTTATAATTTTTTAATCTCCAATGACTTTCCTTTAAGGGAGAAGGAAATATGTTTTTACTAGCATTAGGTGATTTCCTTTGGGTATTCATTTTTTTCTTTACCAACAGCTGGACCTATATCACAGACTTTCACAAAGGCGTGTTCTGAATAATGCTGCATATTGGTGGCCTTCAGTTAATGCCAGCCAGATCTTGATTAGCACCTGCTGATTTGGAGGCAAAAGGCTTCCTACCCTTTTCTTAATCTTGCAGTGACCTTGTCCTTAAACTGCAGCCAAGGATTAAAGGGCACTCTAAGGTTTTTTTAAAAAGTAGTTGAATTCATGAGCACAGGGCGTGCTGCTGACTGCTTTGTGGGAGCTTTTTGTGTACCAAGACCAATCTAATGGTTTCATTTCAAACACTGTCTAGTGGATAAAGCTTTTAAGCTAAGAGAAACTAAACCCATGCTGACATCTGCTACAATTAAGTTTAATGAAAGCTGCCTAAAATCTGTGGCTTTTCCAAGTCCTTTCAAGGAACCATAATGGATTTTGACATTTTGGGGATGGTAGAACAAATCTATTTCTTGTTTCTGTGATTTGGGATTGTTCAATGAAAAATGGAATCAAAACAAGTACATTGGAAACACTCCTACTCTGTAAATAATTTGTCTGTATGATTTCTTTAGGGTTTTCCAGGGGATATTGGTGCACCTGGATTAAATGGCCCTGAAGGTCCTAAGGTAAGGCTATAAGAAAATTTGTTCATAATAACATTAGACAGTAGAAATGTCTGAGGAAAATTCTGAGAGATGGACACTGGCATTGTGACAAGGTAATATTACTGCCAAATTACGGGTACTTTGCCTCAAGTATTTACATGAAAAAGTTGATCTAACGTTTAATAATGTCCATGCGTCTATGAGGTTAATTACTGTGTAATATAGAAGCATGTAATCGCAAGTTAAATGTAGGGAACTATGGAGAAAATGCTACATAGCTAGAAAGTAGCCTATATTTCACCTGTATTTAAATAAACTGCATGCCAGTCTCACCTGAATAATACAGATTTTAAACCAGTTTTGAAAGGAGTAGCAGGTAAAGTTATGGAAAAATTAAAAAAAAATTCTCAGGCCAGATTAAATAATAGATAAAATAATATATGTATAATAATAATATTGGATAGAATTTATCTATCAAAAAATTACTGTGCCAGATTAGTTTAGCCTCTGTTCTTTAGACTAATATTTTAGTGCAAGCTTAGGCAATAATTTGCATGTATAGTGTTTTTTAAAAAGTTTTGGATAAAAGCCTATATGGGAGATTTTTGTTTAAAATGGTAAAGCTAGAGATTAGTACAAAAAGTGCAGGCGAATCAGAAATTAATTTAGAGGAAGGTGATTGAATAACATCTAAAGATTGACTGCTAGTTGTTGAAAAGCAAGTACCAATTACGTTTCTCACCAGCCTTGGGACTATTCTTGCATTGTATCTTCAGTGATGTATATGCACAAGTATGATGGAATGAAATTTGTATATGACAGAAAGTTGAGCATCTTTAGATATTCTTAAAAACTTTATACTAAATCATCTGACTTGTTTTACTTCAGACTGATGCAGGCGAGGACTAAAACATAACTCCTACTGTAAACTTAGAGCTTGACATCTGGCAAGAACGAAGGGCACTGCCAGATCTCTGAAATAAAAGCACAATAAGTTGGTTAGAAATTAAGTGAAATTCTAGAACATGCAAGAAAAGATGTCTCCTTAATGCCACTGCATAAAGCACAAGAAGATTTTATCTAAGTAGTACACACTGGGCTTTTGTAAGCTATGGGCATTTGCATTCCAGAAGGACTCAATCAGGTGGGACTAGATGCAGAACAGGATCCTTGAATGATTGTATTCTGAGAGGCAGCTCATTTCTCCTACCAAAATGAAGGGCCTTTTCAACTTTGTAAGTAAACCAGAGGACAGAAATGGGAGAGGCAAAAGAACTGTGCAAGACCACCGATATCATCAGCCCAAGGACAAAATGCACAAGTTGTCCATAAATAGAGATAGAAACAACAAGATCTCCTATCGGTGGAGTTGTGGAATTCTGTGGCAGACTGCTCAGTAAAGCCTAGGACAGGGAGCAGTAAATAGTTTAGAGCTATAGTCTTATTTGGACCTGGAAGATTGTAACAATCCCTCCATGCCAAAATCAATCATTCTTGAGAACATGTCAAATAATCCAGTTGCCAAAACCATAGCTAATCTTTTCTGCATCTCTTATCTTTCAGCTGGGTCAAGAGCCTTGTCCCAAAATAGCTCAGACATGAATTAACTAGGAAGGCTCAGAACACATTATCTAATGTGGCAAACTGGGGAGAAGTTAAAATACATTTCTGAGATAAGTGTGGACTTTTTATCTGGTTCTAACTGATTGCTTTGCTAACTTGTTTGTATGTATGTATAATGTTAGCAGCCGTATATGAATGGGTTTTATTTGGCCACTGTAGTGGCAGTTGCTCCTGTGTTTCTGAATCTCTGGGGCACTTAATGCACTTTGATGCAAGACTGTGTCTGGGGTCTAGGGGAAATGGGAGAAGAGAAATTGAACAGTTTTTTGAACCGCAGATCAGATTTGATCTTCCAAGCTGATACATGAATGATGTAACTGAGGTCTAATCCCTGCCGTCCAGTTTATTCGCTGAGATAATATTATATCCAAAGTGTTAAATTAGATGTTTTTGTTAGAACTGACTTGACGTTTAATACATACATTATTGATCTATTGCCTTTTCACAGATTCCAGCAAAGAATTTACTAAAATGTAGCTGGCGAAGTTTAGGACTGTATTCCTTTGATACAGAAGTTACATAGCTGAACAGGATTCAGTGGTCTCTAGCACATTTGGTCTTTGAGACAAAAACCTTAGACAGTCTGGCCTAATCAGGGAGAATTGATGGCTTACGTTTGAGAAGATTACCAAACTGGAAAAATTGTTGCACTGCTCCTAGTACCAAGGGAGAAAGGCTGCATAACGCTGGAAATGTTTGTCTTTTGGGATTCCCAGCTGTCTTGTGTTGACTACAGTTTTAAAAAGTTTCCTCCAGCTTTTATTTTTAGAAATCTATTCTCACTATGCTGCTCTTTTCCTCATGTTTTTGTTTATACTTCCTCAGAAGCAATATCCATTTTAAAATAAGTCAAGAAATCTAAGTAAGCTTTATTTTTTAGCAGTTGGCACGGCACAAATTCAGCTTCTTGGTGGAAAGTTTAAGCTCTCTGAGCGTGATCAGGCATCTCTAAATACTAGTAAAAGTTCTGGATTGTCAATTTTCCGTAAATTAGTGCAGTAATTAGCAAATCTGACCTCCCTAAAATAATATTCAAAGGATTAATTACGTCATTTGGTCTACAGCACATTACTTAGCTGGGAAACAATATTTTAGAAGGTGTTTGATCTTGATCCACCACTTATTAAAAAAAAAAAAAGCACTCATACAATTAAACCAAGGGAATAAGAGTATTTTTAAGAAGTTCTTAAATAATTTTTTTTCCTATGTTATTCTTGCAAGTATTTATGCTCTGTAACCAAGAAAAGTGAGAGGAAAAGATGGTCAGAATATGCTGACTACAACTGTAGTTTTTCCAGCAGTGTGTTGTACCATGGAAGCAGTTGAGAACTTCTTTCCTCTGCTCCTTTTTGTTTGTTTGGATAACAAATTTAATAGATGTGGATATTAGAAGTTTCACTGCTTCAGGGAGGGATGGTCAGCTGGCAAGTTATGCATGTGAAATACTGGATACCCTCGCTTGCTGACTCCCCCTTTCTTTTCCAGACGCTTTGGCACATATCTAATGTCTATCTTCGTTTTCTCTTTGTTGCCTGAAACCTCAAAGGGGAGATGGAAACTTCATTTTGCAGCCTGGGACTTTGTTCCAGACCCAATTAAGTGCAGTAGAAGGGTGTGCACAGTAGCGGCGTTGCTAACATTTCCCCTGTATGATTGCATTGTACTCAAAGCTGTATCTCCCAATGTGCTTTGCTATTAGAATAAAACAACAGTTCTGTCAATTTTTTTTAAAACTTTTTTACTAACTGCACAACCATATTACTTACGTAGTGCTACTCAAAGCAGTCCTGTCACTTTTGTGGTGGTGTGTCGAATGGCAGTCCACCCGTCTTTCCCAGACTAGTGGGCTCTTTGGTGAAACTCCACACCTTGAGGTGGCCTGTTCTGTTTTCTGTTCCATTTTACTTTGTGTGCTAAGTAAACTGTTACTGGACCAGTGCCTGCACCTTCTGTCTAGACTTCAGCTTCATTAGTAAGCAATTAATAAGGCTTATACTTGGAACTTTCCCACTGTTGCTTTCTTCAGAGGCTAATCATATCTCTCCTAAAGGGCAGTTTTCTTTGTTCTTGTTACTTTATCTGATATTGTAAAGCTCAGCTTTCCTAGAACATTAATAATATGTTTACGCAGATTTTGTTGGGTTTTTTTTCCAACGCCAAGTCAAGTGCTTTCCCCAATTACTACCACTGTAATTGGGATGACCGAGATTTTTGACACACTACTAGCTGTGAAATCATTTTAACAAAGTTTTGGAAATGTTGGTGTGAGCAGAGTTGGCAGAGGGTAAGGTGCTTTATCTCTGGGAAGCTGATTATAATCCTGACAGAAAAATCAGGACTGAAAAGAAAAACTTGTTTGGGGCAAGCTGATAGTTTAAATTAACTTTGTTCCTTTCCATTGCAATGTTGTCTTCGTATGTTATGCTACAGATTACCTGAAGTAAAGATCTCAGAGTTTCATTCGTTCTGCTTTAATCTTCATACGATCGTGTGCTGTATGTCTTCACAAACGAGGAATTATTCTTTTGTGAACTCCAGTATTTTCTTATTTCATTTTCCAAAAAGAAAAAAGCTTTGAAAAAATATATGTGTTAGAAGCTTGTAAGATACTGTTTCCCAGCAGGTATAAAAACTCTGCTGCATCTTCCCCTAAGAACAATGGTCAGAAATGATGTTTGCTCCCGCAGTTTTGCATTTCTGCCCAGGTTTGTAAAAAGAGAGAAACTAGACCAACCTGATTGTTAGTTGATGTGAGTTCTTACTGTGTTTGTTTGGATGTTTAGGGACTTCTGGGTGACCGAGGGCCTCCAGGGCCACAAGGCCCCAAAGGAGTTGAGGTAAGATGTAAAAATTATCCAATCAAGAGATTATGTTTAAAAGAAAATATTGTGAGGGGTAAGAGGTTTAGACAACAATGGTTATGTGTTTATGGTGATGTCTTGCAAAATTTCAAGTTTCTTTTGCATTTTGGCAGGTGTTGCAAAGAGGTTTTAGCAGCCTTATGGGGCTGTGCATCCATTTTGTGGTTTTAGTTATTTAGTGGAATCTCAGATAATATGCGTTGAGTCAGATGTGATTCTTTCAGTTAAACTTGAGAGATGGAGGTGTGGTATGGAGATAGAAACCATATATTGATTTGATTATACTGTCCTAGATATGTTTAAGTAAACAGCTAGACCCCTGTTAACTGAAGGGGGACGAAGGTGGCTCTTCATCTTATGAGTGTATTGAGTATTCTTAATTTGTCATCATAAAAATAAAAGAAAAAACTCTCATCTCTTAGGTTAAAAGTAATTAACACTGGAAGCAATTTAGTCAGTGATTCCAGGGTAGACCTCCAGACTTCTAAGTAGCTTAATTGTGAGCTTCCATATCAGATACTGAGTAAAAACTAACAGTGGAAAAAATATTTATTTATTTAAAAGGCAGGAAGCTGCAGATAGGATTGGTTAATTTCTGTGTTTCTTATCACTTGTAATTGAAAAGGTTGTGTACCACTTCCTTCAAAACCTGGAGGAAATCTTCCATATTGAGGAGAATTAGTGAACCGTAAAATGATCACAGCATGACATCCTGGCACGGCATTGATACAAATCCCTGCTTTAATATAACTGTGTAATGAGTGAACCCTGAAGAGTTAACACTGCAGTTTCCCATCTTGCGTAATTATATCAGCACACTGTGCAGCACAGGCACGGAGCCTCATTTCTTCTCTTACACACCTGACAAGCCTGGCCCCCAGCCTCCCTCCGTCCTTGAGAAAAGGCAGAATGACTTGGTTAACTCAGTGGCAGTGCCATAGCAACACAGAAGAGAAAAGCAGGAACGTTCCTACTGAATTTATAGTCATGAAGTATCAAATGTTGCTAGAAGAGAGTAACTGTAGGGCAGACACAAAGGTTGACCCATCGTTGCTGAGTCTCTCCCTGCTCAAAACTGTGAAAATATTGCTATAATGGTAGGTATACCAGCAATTGTACAGCTTTTTTGGCTGCATCTGGTGGCTATATAGGGCATGGCTTTCTGGCTAATGACTTTGTATGAAATCAGGTTAGTCTCTCTTATACTGTTCCTATCAGACTTGGGCTCATACAAACACATATGAAGCAAATTTTAAGATGATATAATAAATACAAACTGTTATCTACGTATTTTCCTCTTTTTTTCAAGTTAAACTTGGTATCAAGATTACTGAAGTCTTGATTTCTTTTAGGGAGAAGTAGGACCACCTGGACCTATTGGAGCAGTGGGCCCAAGAGTAAGTATAAATAATTTTGTTAGAATAGACTATTTTTCAGCAGAAGTACTCCTTTAAAAGGTAAATTTACTGCGAGAAGTGACTGTGTTAAAATGGCATCTCCTGAGTAAATGTGTCTCTTTTCTCTGTATATGTTCAAAGCAGAGCTGGGATGATAAATGTTTTTCTATATTGTCATAGTTTGAGCCCACCCTGCTGGGAACAAGAGCTACACAATCACTTGCTCACCCCCAACCCCATCCTTTTATGGGAACCCTTTAGGGATAGGGAGGGAGAAAATTCAACAAAAAGCTCAAGGATTGAGATTAGGACAGGGAGGGTTTATAGTCATGGGCAAAAACCAGAATAGACTTGGGGAGAAAATTAAAAATTTAACTTACACCACCAGTTATCAGCTAGATCAGAATAGGGTAGTGAGAGAAATAAATGATACAACCAGATCTTAAATACCCTTCCCCCCACCCCCTTCCCTTCCTGACTACCTCCTCCCAGCCATCAGCACAGGAGGTGGAGGGTGCATTCTGTTCGTTACTCATTGTCCATGGCAATTCTTCCTCCTTGGGACTCCTCTTAGTCTTCCTCTGACGCCATGTGGTGCCCATCTCATGGGAGACAATTCTCCTTCTCCACGTGAGTCCTTCCCACCAGCATGGGACCCACCCATGGGCTGTAGCGCCCTGTGCTCCAGCTTGGGTCCTTCTCCAAGTCGTGGTTCACCTCAGGTGTGTTCTCTGTTCCTGCATGCTCTCTCTCTCCCCTGGCATGGAGTCCTCCACGTGCTGTCACATCCTGGATGTTTCACTGTGGTCGGTCTCCTCAGTTCTCAGCCTCTCATCATCCTGCCACCATCTCAGCATAGGCTCAGGGAGATCTCTGCCCCCGTGCTCTTCTTCCTCCTCTTTGTCCTTACCTATTGCAGGGTTTTCCCTCTTCACCTCCTCCTTCTCTCCAGAACAAACACCTCCATGACACAAAGGACACAGAGAAAAGGAGATGAAGAGCCTGGCCCAACAGGATTCCTTTCTTAAATAAGTGATCATAGAGATGCTGATTGGCCTGGCCTTGGCCAGAGGTGGGTCTGACTTTTACCTGGGCTGGGGGAGGCTCTGGAAATTTTGCAAGGAGCCACCCTTACAACTCACCCCCCACTACCAGAAAACCTCACCATACAGAAACCCATGACACATATGAAGACTTGGAAAGGAAATCACAGCCACAGTGCACAAAATAAAATTTTTGAAAATGAAAGAGTCAATAAAAATCTGCTTATGGTGCTCTTGAGACAGATGAAACCACTATGCACTTCCTAGGGACTGAACCAGATGATGTATCAAAATATTTAAACCAGGGATTAACTCACCATGAAACACACCATGAGACTCACCCCGTAAGGAGAAATACAAAGGACTGATACTTTAAGAATGCATTTTCAAATTAATCTGGTAGACAGTTGCTGAAAACAGTAAAGGTGGCATGTTACAATACTGTTTGTGGTGCCATGTTTTAAAACATCAAAGTTCTAAACCAACAACCAGTTTAGTTAAAAAAATTTAATAGTGTCTAAGTATTTTAGTGGACTTCAAACTAATTTTTAGAAAAATTCTAAGCTAGAAATGGCTACTAGCCTGCACTAGGGACTATGGGAGTGCTGCTAAGTTTATTGAAAGCAGTAGGATCTTCTGTCTTTGCTTGATTTGCTTGTGTGTTGTAATCACTGGCTTGGTCTTTACTTTGGATGATACCCCATTTCATGCACGAGTTAGGGAAGTCTGTACCATTGTTCCTCAGTTCTAGAGTGGATATATATAGTCCTGTGTCATTTTTCCTGTTCATTAGTTAGTCAAAGCTGGGAATTTGTTTTCTGTTAGAAGTAATATTAAAACACTTGTTTACCACATGGATTACGTGGTTAAAAAATAAAACAAACCAAAAACCCCACAAACAATCAAAAAACCCTCTTTGTTGGGTGTTTTTTTTTGAGCTGAGGAAAAGATGCAAAAAATTGAACAGAATTTCAAAACCCTTTGTAACTCAGATCAATATTCAGTTTAATCTA
The DNA here is from genome assembly GCF_000703405.1 of Apaloderma vittatum. Lineage (NCBI taxonomy): Eukaryota > Metazoa > Chordata > Aves > Trogoniformes > Trogonidae > Apaloderma > Apaloderma vittatum. The sequence continues at coordinate 60,406 of NW_009705111.1, forward strand.
ATTGAGCTTCTGCCAAGAGCCTCATGGAAAGTGTTATTTTAGCTGCATCATACTTTGAGTCTTCTCCTTGGGTAGGGCTTCATGGCTGGAGAGCATCTGCTATACTGTGCTGTGACAATTGGAAAAGACGACGCTGCACTGGGTGACTCATGGGCAATGAGACACCGACCTTCACATTCTCTGCATCACCAGGCAAGCAGAGGCTGCCAGCATCTGGTGTCAAAGTGACCCAAACTTTATGTGTAACCTCGCAAACTGAAATGTATTTAATCTGTTTGGGTCAATTTGACCTAAATTATTTTGGTTCTCAATGGGAAGTGTGCACATCATTGGCATTATCTTAAGGCTCCCTGGTTTTCCTCTCTCCAATAAGCTGTTGAGAGATGGATGTGTGGATCTGAGGTGAACCCCAGCATTGCTGTCTCCAAGCACTTTTTAGTAGCTTGCTGGCTAATATGCCCTCCTGAAATGAGAGGTAGGGGAAATGGAAGTTTTACTTGGGGGTTGATGGGGAGCCCTGTTTATTTTTCCCCCTCATCCTAGGGCCCATTTTCTTTCGCCTGGAATCTGTGGCTTCTGTTGTCGCCAGCTGATTTACAGCTCCAGGCCAAGTTGTTTGCACTGCTGCTTTGAACTCCGCTCCCATCTCTGCCTGTCCTTGCTTCTTCACTCCTGCTTGTAACATAGATTATGTGATTATATCATAGAGAGAGAGTCCCAATCATGAAGTTGTTAAATCTGGTGTAGTTTAGCAGGACTGAGTCAGTAAGCTGCTGAATGCATCTGTCTCTTTAAATTATGCTTGCTTGATTGCAATTTCACATTCATTTGATTTACACAGGCATTTTCCATGAAAGGAGTTGAAAAAAAAGTATATACTACATAAAGTAAATGTTGTCAAAACTGTGTTGTCACTGTACTAATTAAACAGCCATAGGGGAGGGGAGGTCTCTGTGAAGGACCTGAAGAAGTGGTCTGGCTGTGCATGGCCCCAAGGCACCATCAGCTGACAGCTGTGTCTTTAGCTGACAGATGTGCCTCTAACTTGTTTTTTGCAGCCTCCAGGGCTGGGGATTCTTCATGCTCCTTGGCAATGTGCTTCAGTCCTTTGCCTGTTTTATGGACAGTTTTTCTAACGTCTAGCCGTTCTATCAGAAAGTCTTGTCTGTGTCTTTCGTGCTACAACCTTGCTTCCTGTCCTATGAACCTTTTTTTCTTGGACATGATTAATAGGTTAGTCCTCTTTTCAGCCACTGTTATTCTGACTTTCTTAGGGCCTGTCTAAGCTAGGTAAAGCATCCTTGTAGGTGATGTATTGTAAACCTTTGATTATTCTTATGAAACTGTTCTAGTTTTTCTTTGTCAGCAATGGAGCGGGTTTCTAATGCTTCTGGAATTCGACATCTCTTCTACTGTCTAGTTTTCAGGTCAAAGTATTCAGCCCCTAGTTCAGGTTTAGGCATGCATGAAGCGGGCAGCCATGAATTTTCACCTAATTTTTCTACACCCCACCTTCCCCCCAGCCCCTACCCTTGTTTCTAATGCTTGCTTTAAAAAAAGTGCATGAGATCAGAAAACCTGGGACCTACCTGAGCAATTCTGCCAGCAAAAATAGATCATCCTCTACTGGAACAGTAGGTGGATATGAACCTGCAGTCTGGTTCTCAGGTCACAGTTTGGAAAAGAATTCCCATGTGTCTAAAACAACTGCAGCGAAAACTGGGGGTGCTTCCCTGCTTACTAAGGAAATATCTCAGGTTCCACAGAGCTCAGCCTCTCTGAATTCAGGAAGACGATTTTGAGCTGAATCTGATGACACGATTTGATTTTTCATTCATTCTGTTCCAAGCTTCCTGCTCATTCTATTCTGAAGTCAAGTAATTATATTCTCTTAAATTGATCCTTCTAAATTAAAGAAATTACTATTTTGAGTATTTGCTTATTTTTTTTGCTGTGGAAATACAGTAGATGCCACATTAAAGAAGTGGCTACATTTATTATTTTTCCTCCAAATTAACTCTTTCTCAAAGGCTATCCAAATATTATCCTTTAAAATATTATCCTTTAAAAGGGGGGAGATTTTTTTAAACCAGAATGTAAAAAGGAATTGTTGTGAGTTGATTCCTTTCAGAGATGCACGTGTAAAATAGAAGCTGATATTTTTATCATCATAAGGTGGGCAGTTCCTCCTGAAGATGGAGCAAAGTGCCCTCAAAGCTGCTCCACTCCCCCAGTGCAGAATTTTCTGAAGGAGGCACATATCTTCCTGTGGGCTGAATGCATATGAGGAGCTTGTGGAGGGATGGGAATATTTATATTAAAATATCCACACCTGTTTCAATCTTTCATGAGGTGAAAGGAAGCACAGATGGTTGCTGTTTCCTGAAAGGGAAGGGTAGAACTTAGAGCTGCTATTTTAGGAAATTGACATTTCCTTTGGGATTACCCTGCCCTGGAAGAGTAATTTTCTCAGGGGTTTGCAGGCAGAAAAGCAGCCATCCCGAGTTTAACCTTCTGTCAGTGGCTTTTCCTCCATGTGTAATTTACAGTTGTATTGCATTTTTGTTTAAAGCCAAATCTGTATGTTTCAAATTGCTTTACCAGTTAAATCCACTTGTTCCGTTTTTCCGATTAACGTACACCTGTTGTGTGTCCTTCGCAGCGAGTGCATAGCTGGGGTAATGCTGCCAAGAAACCTTCACGAGTTTTAACTCCAAATCAGTTCTAAGAACTAAAATTATCGAGGTAGTTAGTAGTGGCCACTAGTTTTCTTTCAATTAATTTCATTTAAAACATTTTTATGTTACAGTCTTGTTTTCTAGAAAGACCTTAAAATTCTTTGCAGCCAAGTAGTTAAATGGCAGGTAGTAACCTGCAGAGGCCCATCAACTGTTCTTTGCTAAGCCTTGTAGTAAAACGTGGTTTGCTTTATCTGGGTCTTTCGGAACTTCTCTTAATGGTCTTTTTGCCCTGCATTCCTGGCTGTGCCATGTTATAATCCATTGGCAAAACCAAAAATCTATTTCTAAAGCAGTGATATTTGTTGAAGCTTGTAGGGCAAAATGAAATCACTCAAGCAGGCAGAAAGAGCGAGAGATAACAAGGGATTAATATGAGAAGTCATGGAACCTACTAATTAGGCAATATAATTTCAAGCTGCATAGAGAATTTCTCAGATGCCCAGAAACTAATACACACATTATGCTCTGAAAGACAGGCACAGAGCAGCCAGAGTAAAAGAGCCAAATGGAAGAAAATCACATATTTTTTTGAGGAAACCTGATTGTTATCTGTTTCTTTCGTTGCTCTTGTCTCAGGACAACCAATGTGGAAAGGAGAGTTCTCATTACAGAGTCCTGTAATTGCAGTTATTCAGTCTGTTGGAACAATAGCTGATAATTAGCTTTTATTAGAAATCAGCATCTTTTTGGTACTGAATCGTTAAAATGCTGAATTAATTTTCTTTCTTCAGTTGTCAGGCTCCAGCAAGCTCATTAGCAACTTGCTCGAGAGCCAGATCCAGTCCATTGGACCTTTACTGTTGGTCTTTGCCTCAGAGTAGATGCCGGAAGTTTGTCTAGGCACGGCTATACTGCTCAGATAACCATCTTTTATGTTGTAGAGGAAATAGATTATAACTGGAGGGAAAACAACTTCCTAAAAGTGAAGCTTAATTAAGAACATCCAATTGAAAATTCAGGAGGAAAACATTCCGGTTTGTATGCCTTTGTGGGTCTGTGTGAGTGACAGCAGAGGGAAGGATGTGTGCTCTAAAACGCTTCAAAGATCTCGCCACTTCATGGCCTCCTGCTCTGAAAGATGTTGGTGTATTTCTTCAAGGTAACAATGTGTTATTAAGAGAGTATCATAGCATCAAGCTCTATCAGCAGTAAAATGCTGGTGGCTTAAAACAATCAATTTTATGAACAAAGAGGAGAGGATATTTGAACTGATTTTGTCTGGTTGTGGAAGGACAAGTTATGACACCAGTCGCCGAAGTCTAAACATCAAATTCTTTTAGTGTGAGTTCCTATTCTGCTCGAATTAGCCAGCAGAGAACATGACCTTGCCTTTTCTTTGTCTTATTTCAGTTTCACTTCAAAAAACATATTAATATGTGTGATTCTTGGATTGTGACTGGTTTTCACCAGTGTTAACTGCTGTGAGAGTTAATGGAGATTCTGCTTACTATACTAGAATATGCTGTAATAACAGTATAATTTCAGATGTAGATTTATAATTACACTTGTTTCAAATGTTGGTATTAAATATGAAAATGTAGATTTTTGAGTTCTCATATCTGTATAAATACAGGAATTGGGATGAAATTATATATTTAAATTAAAATATTTACTTTTTTGTTATTTTTTTACTCTAATCATTATTTTAGGGAAAGCCAGGACAAAAAGGTTATATAGGTGATCCTGGACTAGAAGGTTTAAAGGTAAGTGATAGTTTTATGTGTGAAATGAAGTGTTTGGAGTATCAACTCTGTACAGTTATACACTGCTATACACAGTGGCATGCCAGTGAAAGGATATGAGTACACGTGCTTTCATATAATATAAAATGTATCTCTTACTAGTGATTCTGTTTTCTTGCAATATCTCATTTTCAGAAAGAAATAAATTATGCAGCTCTAGGAGATAAGGATGTGGAAGCCAAGACAGCACCTGCTCAAATGAGATCTGGCTGCCTGGGGCTGTGAGGCTGGCTGGGACTGGGGCAACAAGGGACCCGGGGCAGTTCTTGCGCTGGCAGAATCTCAGGGGTGTGAAGGCAGATGAGAAGTGCTGCATTTGAAAGACGAGCTTGTGACAGCTGAATATCTCAGTGCTGAGTTGCAAATTGAGTGAACTATCCTGATTTGGGCACCCTGTTCATCAGGGCACTGAGATTATCGTCATAGTCAAATAGTTATTAGTGTGCATACACCCAGCTTCCACTCGTATAATAGATAGGAAGGTGTTCCAGGGTTATGTAATGTGTCTTGCAGCATTATTTATGAGAACGTAATTAGTTAAACTAATTACTAATTAATTAAACTAATTCACTAAACTAATTAATTAAACTAATTCATGTCAGTTCCAAGCTTTTGGGAGAGGGAGAAGTTTGTTAAAATGTCATTCATATGTCAATTTTCCCAGCATTTCCTAAGAAAATTAAAGTTATGAATAGTGTGCGTAGGTAGCACTTACTTTTGAAACAGTTGTGAAATAATAATGGTAATTCACTGAAAGGAAGATTAAAATGAAAAAAACCCTATTTGTTTATAGTGTTTGCTGACTTAATGTGTTTAGTAAGCCCTTAATACACAGTTTTCATTTTTTGAGCAAGTCCTAAATGCATCAGGATTTTTTTCTATAAAATCAGAATTAGCCACTGACAAAATTAAAATTTTGGTAGTTGCTTAATTTAAGCTTTTAAAATTTTAATTGGCGGATGTAATATAGAAAATAAAGAGACTCTTAAGAAAATAGAGGACTTCAATACACACGTATGAAAGAAATTAGTTTTCTAATGAGATGCATCATCTGTTTTTTACATTTAACAGGGAGAACAAGGAGACCAAGGAAACCTTGGAAAAACCGGTGAAGCAGTAAGTTGAATTCTCTTTCTATTTTTTTTTTTTTAGTTCTATGTTTATTTGAGAGTGAATGAGTAACTTGGTGCAGTAACCTTCTGATTGTCTTTCTTTGAAGCTGTACTACTCTGACTATTCCTTTGTAGACTTTCAGAATCATACTATTTAAAGAGATTCCCCATTTTAAGTATTTTCCAGAGTTAATTCTGCTTTTTTCCTAATAGGTTGGGTGAACATTACAGGTAGTTGTAGGGATCTTCCAAAGCATGTTTGAGTAACTGAATGAGTGGTCCTTTTCCAGGACATCTCTGAAATCAAACATGCCACACACATACAAAAAAAGAAAAACAAAAGGCAAAGTACAAATGCTAGTAGCTGCTGTGACTGATCTTGAGATGGAATCCAAAAGAGTGTATGGAGTAAGACATGTGTCCTAAGTGACACCTTATGAAGTTTGTGTTGCCAGATGCTTTGTGACACCAAATACAGGAGATTTGTACAAATAGCACGAAATAACGTGCTATTACTGTACATGCAATTACACTTCCCCCCCCGCCCCGCTTTTGACTTATCTATTGTTTGGTTTTTCTTCATGATCTTAACTGACCAAGTTTTTCAAATTGCAGAATGTGATGCATGCTTTTAAGCCCATAGCAGAAATAAACAATATTGGGGTTTTTTTAGCAAATGGGAATCCATCACAGTATACCAGTTCTCCAAAAGAAAACTTGTGCGTTTCCTGAATAAGCTGTTAAAAGAACCAATTTTACAATAATGTCCTGTAAATGTTGAATTCATGGCAAATTATGACATGAAGCACATGTGCACATCTGCTATTGATAGAAAAGGGTTGCACCAATATTTTCCTTCTGTTTCTTTCCATTTTCTTACTCTTCCTGGTATCATCCATCTTCCGTCTTTGACTAATCCATCTGTCACTGCTGCCTGAAGTGCCAAAATAGTTATTGTTTTTCTGTAGCAGCTTTTCCAGGTCAAGTGCTGCTTAATATGTGCTTAAAAAAATAAAGCTGGCAACTGTGCACAAGCAGAGAAGTTTCAACAGCAGGGGATTGGACCGTATTGCTTGGTTATTCAGTCTAATAAGATGGGATACGCACTGCAATACGGCTTTGTCAGCAGGCAAGAAGCCATATTGTCCATGTTTCTTAGGTCACATGAAGCTGCTGACTCTTCAGAGCACATTTCTGCTGAAGGATTTTTGGATGCTTGTCTGATATGGAAACCAAGTAAACTAGATTTACAAAACACGCACTGTGCTCATAATTTTCAAATGACACACATTTTAATACTAGATGAGGAATGTGCCTGAGATCAAACTTACACGAACTCAGACACTGATCCTTAAGCTAGCCCTATAACAAAACCTGTTTCTCTGGCTACAGAATATGCTGTGTTTAAAGGGGAAGATGGGCAGGTTCAGGTGATGCTTCTTGGCAAAGCTGTGGTAGGACCCAGCAGCTGTCCTTTGCGAGATATTCAGTTAACTGCCGGACCGACCATCAGGTCCAATTGAAAAGTCACTGGTTAAGATAGCGGGCAGTAAGGGACAGCAGGCACAGCACCTTTACGCTGCTGATGGGACAAAATCTTTTGAAAGCCATGCCGAAGGAAACTACCTCTTCAGCTACTGAGAAACTTGCCCTTACGTTTGAGGGAGGAAAATCTCACTTTGCTGACAGCATTCACAACTGGATTTTGTATGTGTAGATCAAATGCTCCCCGGTGATGGATAGCAAATATTTGAAACCATCTTCAAGCATCTCATACAAAGACTTGTCTGTGTTAAAGTGTCAGGGATGACTTAAGAAAAATTATTCACTGCTCAATTTATTATGGCACAAAATTGAACTCATCTGAACTTAAATCTTGTCAGGATTGTGTTACTGTTTGCTAATGCTAGTGTTTCCCCAGACTGGGCCACAGGGAATAACTAAATGCGAGTTCATTCCAGTTTCTTTTTGCCAGCTACATTACAGAAATTCAGCCCTAGGCTCATACACTTCTGTAATTAGAAATTACTGACATTTATACACAGAGACAGAGTACAAGGGTAAAACTGTCAGCTGCAGCATGTACAACTAGTGTCAAAAGGACAAACTAAAATAAGCAGAGTTTATGAACACAAATCCTAGAAAAATAATCTTCAAAGACCCAGATAAGTTACATGTCAGCAAGTTTGCTCAGTTGCAAATAATTTTTGAAACACCAGAAGGGAAACCAAGCTGAAATGAGAAGTGCTTTTCTGCTGCCAAAAAAATAGCCAGAAAGAATAGAAAGTTAAGGTCCAGCAAAGTAAAATACCAGTGATATTCAGGCTGACGATGGCAGCTCCACAGCAGGCTGAAAATGGTTAGCCTGTTGGGCCATGTGCCTAGGAGTTGAGTTGCTTTTGAGAGGAATTCCTGTAAAGTAATTACCATTCCTCCTGCAGAGGTAAAAATTAGCTGGATTAGACACAAGAGATGCTTAATTCATGGAGAATGCAAACTGTAATTCCTTTTGTTTGAAGAAAAGCTTAAAAGCTTAAATTGATGCTTTCAGGATGCTTAACGAGAGTTTTTTGAATTATCATGAAAAGTCTGAGCTTTGGGGATATGCAAATGAGAATTGTAAGCCACAGGCCAAAAGAAAAATCAATTGAGGAAAACTTTTTTAAGTTGGTAAATACATGGGGCATTACCAAAGGCTTCAGAAGAAGAAACTAGTTCAGGCTTCTTTCAGAAAAATCTTGAATACAGATTAGTGATAAGTTCTATGAAGATCTTCTGGTGAATGGTAATAATAGTACTTTTGTGTATACGTTATGCTTCTTTTTTTTTTACCATAAATGAGCGGATATACTATTATTGCTGCCAGGTCTTTCTCTCAAGAAGAGTGGGGAAACAAATTACAGTATCTGGAGGTTAGCTTTTACAAGCTGTTGCTCATGTTTCTTCAAGGACTTTCTGCTGTTAGTGCTCTTCACCATCTAGTTTCGGCTGCTGAGCTACCCCACAGAATACCCCCAGCCCCCGTCCTTTATGGTTTTGCAGGTTAGGACTAACACCTTAAGTAAGTTAACACTCCCAACATGGTTGAGAAAAGTTAAAGAGAAGAGTAATCTGCTCAGTAATAGTTAACATATCGACAAGCATCCAGTCTTTTCACTGTGCCCCTTTTATTGTCTGTATGAATTTAACTGATGTATTTCACATACACTTGCGGTTTTGGAAGAAAAATATAGGGGAATAGTATCTGCATACAACATCTGCAGTTTAACGTCCAAGGTTTTGCCAGTTGTTGTTTACCAAGTAACTTACTCAACAGATAGAAAATTCCAGTGAATCAAATGGCCAGATCTCGGTGTCCAAAAGCAGAAAACAGCATCCGCCTTCCAAATATGCTTCCCAATCCTGGGTAAGGCAGCTACACATCTTAAGGTCACTTCATAACATTTTTAGTACTGTGGTTATGAGGTAGGAAATAGTTTCTAAAGTTTAGAGGTGGAACCACCAGCTTGAATAATAAAAACGAACCAGAGAACCAAAAGGCAGTATCACTACTTGGCACACATATAGCAGTTTGCAGAGCTGTCAGCCAGAGCTCCTTGCCAAAATCTAACGTGAGCCCGTTTTCTAGTCTACTCTTGTACTTTGATAATTCAAACTGAAGTGCCATTAGAGGGCAAATGCAGTATTAGTCGCTAAGGAATTCAGTAACTGAACTGGCAGTAAATTGTAAGTAAACTGGCATCAGTTTGCTTCTTATTATTTAATCTGGCCTTTTGGATAACTTAAATTACTAGAGTTTCTCCTTTCTATGAGAAAATGTATCCTTCTGAATTGATTCTGATCTATTCTGTTCCCCAAAGCTGAAAATCCTTTTTAAACACCTCCATAATTTATATATATATATATATACACACACACACACACACACACACATATATATATATATATATACACATATTATATATATATATATATGTATATGGAAGGGAAGGTGCTAAACCCCAAAACTTTGTTTTCACATGGTGCAGTGAGTTTTTTCCCAGGTATTGCATGGCATTAAAAAAGCAGACCGTTGACCTGGAAGAAGACCGTGTTGAAACTAGAGTGTAATTAGCTGACATTTTCAGAACTCTTTTCCAGGTCAGGTTTTCTTCTGTTTTCCCAGTGGTCTGGAGACAGGGCTCTTACCTCTACTTGCAGGATATTAACAGCTGCTTTTTTCTCACAGATCAGCCACGTTTTGTTCTACTGCAAATGCTATGAAGCCCAAATAGCAGCCAGTGTAAACCCCGCATCATATTCTCTTCCTAATTTCTGTCCAGGCCTGATCTGGGTCACGTTTGTTAGAAGCATGCATGAACAGATCCAGTATTAGCATCTATGATAGCAGAGTCCAGATGGATTGATCTTTAAAATGTTTGTTAGTACCATTATATCTGGTTACTTAATTTTTAGAATATTATGAACTGTAGTGTTATTTTTCTATCTGTGAGCTGGGTGAGAAATAGTAAAAAAGCTGACTGCTAGAACATCTAATTTTCTTCCTTTTCCTGTCCATCACCTGTGGTTGTTGTTTTAACATAGGTAGTTGGCTTGAATCACCAAATATCCTCAAGCAGATTTTAATCTCTTAAAATCAAACTTAAGTGGTGACTTATTTTGGTTTTTTTTTTTTCTCATTACTGTGTCAAAATGTATAAAGTCCTTTATTAAGTAAGGAGCTGATGGACTTTTAAAGAAATGTATAATTGGGAATCTTATAGAGCAGGCAGAGATTATGATATTGCTGAATGCTGAGTGAAGTGATTCAGCACAGATTCAGGACAAATTTTAATGAAAATTAATTGGAAATACCAAAAAAAGTTCATAGAAAAATGTTAATATGGCAATATAATATTCTTAATTTACTGATGTCTTCTCATCAAAAGAAAGTTGAATAAAAATATTTGAAAATGCTGAAGTCTAAAGGAAATAACATTGAACTGGAAAATTTTCAATTCTCACAGAAGAACGCATACAACCTGATAGGTAACTGCTTCCACAGGAGTGTTTGGAACCAGCTGAATATTCATTCCTGACTACCAAGCTTTTCAAAGAGTTACTCCATACTCAGGTTTGCATTTAGTGTACCATGTGTTTTCAGTTACTGAGCTACAGTCCAGTTTCTAACACACAGCATATGCCCTGGCAAGATGTTTTTGTCTTTCTCAGGCATGTGTTAGTTGTGAGATCTGGTCTCTGATTCATTTTCCACAAAAATGCTCCCATCAAGAAGGTTGCTAAAATGCTGTTATTGTCGCTGGAGATTTTTACGTAAACCCTTGTAAATGAAAGTTTATGACTATTTTTTAATAAGGTGATGATATTTTAAAAACATTTCAAGTTTTTTTGCTTTAGTTTTCTGTTGTTTCTTTCAAATTTTATTTTTGGAAGCCACTGCTGCTCCCCAAAGCATTGAAAGGGTGTTGGAAGACACTGACTTAATAAACCTCTTATGTAAGAAGGAAACTTCAATCTAGTCCTAGTGGCTGGTCTTTATAACAAGGCAATCCAAATCTGGGATTTAAGAAGCCATGTGATCTTTAAGAAAGTCCATAGCGAAAACGTCACATTATGGCTAATATAATGATGAAAAAAGAAGTTTTGCTCTCTGATTGCACTTTCTCCTCACTGTATACTACTAGTTACAAGAGTAAAAATTAGATTATTAAGTGAGCTTTTTTCTCTCTTGCCTCTGCACTTTATCCCACACTTGCCCTCTGCTTTGAATGGAGACTTGGCAGAGCATTTAGTTAACCTGTCCTAAACTTTTCCTTTAATGCCTCTTAAAGTCCCTATTGCCTTTACCGTTTTAGTGGCTTCAGTTCTTTTTGTAATCTTGACTATTGTTCTGTTTTCCATAGGTATCCACTTCCACTCATGCAGAGTTTCTTTTCCATATTTTGTATCAACAAAATTCCACTTTCTTCTTTTAGTGTTTTTACTTTAGATTTTCTTTACTTTACTTTCTTCTGAGGAAGAGACAGTGTCTAGGAAGCTTTCTATTTAGTAGCCAACTTTTGTCCTCACTACGGAAGGTGTTGTAAGCGAGCCTGAATGTGCAACAGCACATTTATGGTCACTGCCTCCTGGTCATTCCTTCTCTTTCAGACCAGAGCAACTGAGTCAGAAAGACAATACTTTTGAATTGAAAAGAGGACTTGATCAGGGGCCATGCAGTAAATGGTTCACTGCTGGTGCAAGACACAGCTACCCATCATACTAACCAGCGCCTTCGGTCCTGCGAACAGTGTGGCACTGGCTGGGAGGTCAGGAATGTCTCTGTGAAGGGGGAATAGGTCTGAGGTACACCTTGGCCCTAGTTACGTCTTCTGTCCTTTCTGGGACTAAGAGAATCGAAGGGATTGGTCTTTAGCCTTTTGAAATTGTGCCTCTGCAGCCCTTATCTTGATGAGCAAGAGTACAGGGTAACTCTTTGTCTCACAGATTTCTGCCTGGTACTGAGGCCCACTGTTGACCATGACTGGCAGCAGTAGTTGCTTTCGTTTCCAGAGTTCGTCACGAAGGTCCCTCATTCCTGCCAGTGACATCTGGACATCACCTTCATCAGAACAAATCTTTTACTTCTGCCAAGCCAAGAGATGTCTTAGTTCTGACATGTAATATACAAGTTCTCACACAAGTACATCAGTCCAGCAGCCATAGAGATGCCTGTTTATCTCTTTAGCCCCTTCCAGAAAGTACTTTGTGCAAGTATTGTCAGCTTCAAAGGCAGGTATATCAATGGTTCATTGCAATATATTTAAATTATGAGATTGCAGAGTAGCTGGCAGTCCAAGAAAATAAGAACCAATCACAAAACCTTAGTTACTTTGCAACCATTATGTTAAAGTACTTGAAGCTGAACTGTATTGAAATTACACAGTTAAAAGCTACTAAGATTGTATCTTTTTTGCTGAGGCGGATATCTTAGATTGGAATGCTGTCTTTTTGCTATGAAATTATTTCTATGGAATAAACAACTACTAGACTCTAAAAAAGATTATGAACAGTCTAGTGAGCTCAGAAGCAACACTTTTTAGAAAAATAAATCTCACTTAAATGCCAGTGTAGGACTACTTAAGCTGTACGTTCCTACGTGTATAGGGATAGCAATGCCAATGTGTGAATTACCATTTTATTTGCACTTTTAAACTGCAAATAATTTTCAGTGGTTTTTTTTCTTAAGTGCTACACACAGAGAACAGTTGTGTATTAAATCACTACTAGGACCTTTCGCACTTCTGCCACCTTTCCTGAACAGTCATGTGATACGCTCTGGGCACTGATTGCTTTTTCTTCAAGTTCATAGTGTTATACTTTACTCAGCTGCCACCTTGCACTATGTTTTGGTTTTTTCTTTTTTTTAAGTTTCATAATAAATGAAGCATTGCAAATGCTGGGAATAAGCTCTTTAAAAGTACTTCCTCTTACGTTTCCCATCCCATATGGTGGTACTTGTTCTACCCAGTGGAAATCTGTGGGCGAGCCTCAGGAGAGAGTTATTTCATTTTTGAAGGATTTCAAAGGCATTTGGGGCTGCAACTCTTGAGGGGAAAATTCTGACAACACCGGATCCAGTATAATTTTTGTTTTGACTGGCTTTTACTTTGTTCCATTGAATTTATTCCCCTGGAAATTTGTGGTCAGGCTGAAGCACTAGCAGAGCAATCATCACCTTCAACTGTACATTTGTAAAGCTTCTAGCACTTCAAGACTAAGCTCAGTGGCAGATCTTAGATGGTTAATCATCATACTTAGATAGCATGATGATTAAATTAACGTAATTTCTTTTCTAGCAGTAGCCATATCCCGATGGTGTGTCCAGATGCAGTGATTCTCCTGCATGGATTGCAAGTCAGGTTGGCTTGTGCAGTCCTCCCTTCCACACAGGAGCACTTAAACGAACAGCCCAGTGGTTCTCTGGGATGAAGAAACGTGTCGTGCTGTGCTTTTGGGTTGCTGGGGAGCTGCCAGCCATGAACTAGCACAGACATCACACTAATAAAAGCATGTTTACTTTTTGTACAGGGATCAGCTGGCTTACCTGGAGAAACTGGGCTATCTGGAAGCCTTGGTGAGAAGGTACAATAATGCATCTGACTAATTGGCATCAAAAACCAGTTTTGAAAACTGTTGGGTGATGAAAGTATTGGTGAGAGATCATTTATGGACTGCAGACAAAGCTAATATTCCTGTAGCTATTTCAGAGCACAGAGATGTTATGCTTGTCATAATAAATGATAATCCAAATGCTATTATTTGAGGTAAGCATCTGGTATCCTTGATTTCACTTAGCAAATAATTTAGTGCTGATAGATTTGGTAATCTTTTTCATATTATAGCACTATCCACTGCTATTGATTCACAGAAACTGGCAAAAATTGTATTCGTTTTATACAGTAGTCACTGTTTTTGCACTGCTAGATAATGAAGATGAAAGTAGAAAGGTAAAACTTGGCTGTATGCATTAAACGAGTAAAGAAGACAAAGTTGTTAGTTTTTGTCTGCTGTGCAGGAACAGTTGTATTTATGAAAGCAAAGTTTGGCAGACTTAATGTGACTAGAACAGTATAAATAGCTTAAGCTATTTGACGTGGGTTTATTTAGGTGAAGTATTTTGAAAATTGAAAAACAGGAAACTATTACTGGGCTGCATGTCAGCTTCAATTATAATAAAAACATAATTGTTCGTCAGAATGATCTAGCATAATTTGTATTTCTTTCCTGCAGGGCTAAATTATTTCACCTAAACTGGTGGCTGCTACTTAGATATTTTATTGAGAAAGTCTTAATAATGTATTAGAACTTCTGTGAAAATCTGATTATAATTTATATAATCTATGAAAGGAAATACATCAGTGGAAAGCACTGCTTGTTAAAACTTAAATTTAGACAAGACTCATATGGTTCAAATTGTAATATCATCTTTGAATTCGGTGTCAAAATGTTCTTTTCTTTATAATTACTCTTGGCCCAAGAAAGACTGCCTTTGGGTTACTGCTGCTAGTTTAGCTAGGAGGAAAAAGGAGGTAAAATACTGATTAACCTATCATCAGCAAATGGAAGCAAGCTTCTTCATGGTGCAATAAATGTTGTCATTGCTATGCTGTTTCTGTAGAATTTGTCTTCCTCTTTTATGGATTAAATAGTAGAATGTAAACATGCTACACATTTAAATGACAAAATATTTTAAAGATTTGTGTCTTTACAGTATGCAACAGAAGTATAATGTTATCCCTATGTCATGTACTGTCTGCAGTAAAATTGTAAACTGCAGTTGTCGGAGACTGATGTACCAAATCTCTTCTTCACTCTTCTAGAATCATAGAATCCTAGACTGGCCTAGGCTGGAAGGGACCTCAGAGATCATCCAGTCCAACCTCCCTGTCATGAGCAGGGACGCCTCTCAGCTAGATCAGGCTACTCAAGGCTCCGTCCAACTTGGCCTTGAACACCTCCAGGGAGGGGGCAGCCACAACATCTATGGGAAATTTATTCCAGAGTCTTGGCACCCTCGAACTGAAGAATTTCTTTCTAAGGTCCAATCTAAATCTATTCTCCTTCAACTTAAACCCATTTCCTCTTGTCCTATCAGTGGACACTCTTGTAAAAAGTCCCTCCCCAGCCTTCCTGTAGGTTCCCTTCAGGTACTGGAAGGCAGCTCTTAGGTCCCCCCGAAGTCTTCTCTTTTCCAGACTGAACAATCCCAGCTCCCGCAGCCTGTCCTCGTAGCAGAGCTGCTCCAGCCCCTGGATCATCCTTGTGGCCTCCTCTGAACACGCTCCAACAGATCCACATCCCTCTTATGGTGGGGACACCAGAACTGGACGCAGTATTCGAGGTGGAGTCTCACAAGAGCAAAGGGGCAGAATCCCCTCTCTTGACCTGCTGACCACGCTTCTCTTGATACGTCCCAGGATGCGGTTGCCCTTCTGGGCTGCCTGAGCGCCCTGCCGGCTCATGTTGAGCTTCTCATCCAGCAACACCCCCAAGTCTTTCTCTTCAGGGGCACTCTTAACCCACTCTGTGCCCAGTTTGTGTTTGTGC